>NW_017671704.1:74867-76226 GCF_001879085.1 Nicotiana attenuata | reverse complement strand
CCGCAGAAGTTATTGGATAGATGGACTAGGCTTCACCCTCCTACCTTCGGGGGTGAGCGACATGAGGATGCCCAGGACTTCATCGATAGGTGCAGGGACAGACTGCACAACATGAGGATACTGGAGTCACATGGAGTTGACTTCACTACTTTCCAGCTGGAGGGCAGGGCCCGTAGATGGTGGCAGTCCTATGTTCTTGGCAGGCCAGCAGGTTCTCCTCCCCTCACCTGGGGTCAGTTCACCCAGTTGTTCTTGGATAGGTATATTCCACCCTCTGAGAGGGAAGAGCTACGGCACCAGTTCGAGCATCTTGAGCAGGGCCAGATGTCTGTGACCGATTATGAGGCGAGGTTCTCTGAGTTGTCTCGCCATGCACTCATGATACTTCCCACAGATGCAGAGAGAGTGCAGAGATTTGTTGCGGGGTTGCACCCCGGTATTCGAGCTAGCATGGCCCGAGAGGTGGTGATGGGCATTGAGTATCAGCTAGTAGTAGAGACTGCTCGCAGGATTAAGGGGTATCGCCTGAGGGGTAGAGAGCAGATTCAGCAGGACAAGAGGGCCCGGTTTTCAGGAGAGTTCAGAGGTGCCCAGCTAGAGGTAAGGGGTCACTCCGGGAGGGGCCAGCCCAGCAGACCCTCATATTCAGCACCACCACCCCCTCCCCGTGGTGCTCCAGTGAGACCTTATTTCAGTGCGATGCCGGAGAGTTCTTACCGTCCACCAGCTATTTAGGGTTCCTCCGGCGGATATTCTGTTTATCAGGATTCTTCTAGTGCTCACTTCAGCGTTGTGCCAGAGAGTTCCTATCGCCCACCGGCCATCTAGGGTTCTTCCAGTGGGTATTCGGGTCAGCAGGCTCAGACTCCAGGACAGCAGGCTATGGTACCGAGAGTGTGATGCGTAGATTACCGGGACCTCAATAAGGCAAGTCCGAAGGACAACTTCCCACTACCAAACATCCACATATTGATTGACAATTGTGCCAGACATGAGATTGGTTCTAACGTGGATTGTTATGCGGGCTATCACTAGATTTTTGATGGATGAGGAGGATGCGGAAAAGACATCATTCATCACGCCTTGCGGATCGTATTGTTATAGAGTCATGCCATTTGGGTTGAAGAACGCAGGAGCAACGTATATGAGGGCGATGACCACCATGTTCCATGACATGATATATCGGGAAATTGAGGTCTATGTAGACGACGTAATCATAAAGTCGAGGAAACAATGTGACCATGTCCAGGACTTGATGAAATTCTTCCAAAGACTCCGCAAGTACAACCTCAAACTTAATCCAGCAAAGTGTGCGTTTGGAGTTCCATCCGGGA
Organism: Nicotiana attenuata; assembly: GCF_001879085.1. Lineage (NCBI taxonomy): Eukaryota > Viridiplantae > Streptophyta > Magnoliopsida > Solanales > Solanaceae > Nicotiana > Nicotiana attenuata. The sequence continues at coordinate 74,892 of NW_017671704.1, read as the reverse complement.
AATTATTGGGATTCGTAGTGAGTCG
>NW_017671704.1:50089-74053 GCF_001879085.1 Nicotiana attenuata | reverse complement strand
CTGCAATGAAAGCACAAGCGCTGGCTGATCATCTAGCTGAGAATCCAGTTGATGATGAATATGAGCCTTTGGAAACATACTTTCCGGACGAGGAGATAATGCATGTTGAAGACTTAGAACAGGACGAGAAGCCAGGATGGAAATTATTCTTTGATGGAGCTGCCAATGCTAAGGGTGTTGGGATAGGAGCAGTATTGATTTCTGAGACGGGGCAACACTACCCTGTCACTGCTCAACTTCGTTTCTATTGCACCAATAACATGGCTGAATACGAAGCATGTATCTTGGGATTGAGATTGGCTATAGACATGGGTGTCCAGGAAATCTTGGTCATGGGTGACTCGGATCTTCTGGTACACCAGATTCAGGGTGAATGGGAGACACGAGATTTGAAGCTCATACCGTATCGACAGTGTTTGCATGAACTTTGTCAACGGTTCCAATCAATAGACTTCAGGCATATTCCAAGGATTCACAATGAGGTTGCCGACGCTTTGGCCACTTTGGCGTCAATGTTGCATCATCCAGACAAGGCTTATGTGGACCCGTTACAGATTCAGGTCCGAGATCAGCATGCTTATTGTAATATGGTGGAAGAAGAGCTTGACGGTGAGCCGTGGTTCCATGATATCAAATAATACCTCCGGATGGGGGTGTACCCAGCACAAGCTACAGGGGATCAAAAGAGAGCAATTCGACGCTTGGCAAGCGGATTTTTCTTCAGTGGAGGAGTGTTGTACAAGAGAACTCCAGATCTTGGATTGTTGAGATGCATGGATGCTAAACAAGCTACAGTTATCATGGCTGAGGTACATGCGGGAGTTTGCGGACCTCATATGAGTGGATATGTATTGGCAAGGAAGATTCTCCGAGCGGGTTATTATTGGCTTACTATGGAACGGGATTGCATCAGCTTCGTGCGCAAGTGTCATCAATGTCAGGTACATGGAGATTTGATTCATTCTCCACCATCTGAATTGCATACAATGTCAGCACCATGGCCGTTCGTTGCTTGGGGAATGGATGTCATTGGGCCGATCGACATTGTAATACCCGCAGAGGTTGAAATCCCGTACCTTCGGATCATCGCCGAGGCGGAAATTGATGATGTTTAATGGGTTAAAGCCCGCTTGGAACAACTAAGTTTGATTGATGAGAAGAGATTGGCTGCAGTGTGTCACGGTCAGTTGTACCAACAGAGGATGGCAAGAGCATATAACAAGAAGGTGTGTCCGCAGAAATTCGAAGTAGGGTAATTGGTGTTGAGGCGTATCTTACCTCATTGGGCTGAGGCAAAAGGAAAGTTCGCCCCGAACTGGCAGGGGCCATTTGTTGTAACCAGAGTGTTGTCCAATGGCGCATTATATTTGACGGATGTGGAAGGGAATGTTTAGAAATGGCTATCAACTCCGATGCAGTCAAGCGATACTATGTATGATTTCTTGGTTTAATTGTACTTTATTGTATTTGGCATATTTTTGAGATTGAAATGTCGAAGGCATTTTGTTCTGCTATCCAAACACTTTATCCTTTGTTACCCCTTTTGAGCCTCATTTACTTTCTTTCTTACCCCTCTTTCGGAATCAATAGCAGCTAGGAAGCTCGAGCAAGGCAAATCAGTGAAGAAATAAGAAAACACAGTCCAACGGAAAAAAAAAAGAAGAAAAAAAGAAAAAAAAAGAAAAAGAGAAAAAGAAAAAAGGAAAGAAAAATGGAGAAAAGAAAAAAAAGTAATGAAAAGAAAAAAAAGAAAAGAAAAATAAAGAAAAGGAAAAGAAATGAAAAGAAAGAAAAGAAAGTGGAAGAAAAGGAAAGATTGCAACAGCAAAGTAATTCCTATGACCTGAACTACGTTTGACTTGATCCCGAAAGCCAAGAAGTGTAGAACAGTACAATGGTTTCTTGGGCCCGAGGCTTTATTAGACATCTCTATTAAGTATTCAAGCCTCGGGTGCATTGTGACATTAAGTTAGTTATCGAGGCTAGGTTTGTTATAATCATGTTGTTCCCGTATTGGATGTTTGAAATTGGGCATAAGTATGGGAAGTGTATTTTAACAGCATATGCTAGAGCTTAATTGTTGCTATCAAACATGGTCATAGGTGTAGTGTGTTGTAAATGTATGGCATGTTGGGTCCTTGATGAGGAAATGTTTAGTTGGTTGACTCGAGGGTGAGTAACATTTAAGTGTGGGGTGTTGCTGTCGTGCTATAATTTCATATATTTTGACGTTATTTACCCTACTTGCTTGTTGTTTGGATGCTAATTTGTGCGACAATTGCGCTTAATAGAGCTTATTTCACGTGTAGTAAAGCTTGGCCATGAATTAGAGAAAATTTGCACGAAATGGTACCTCAGAGCTACAAAATGGAGCAAATAAAAGAAGAAGTGCAAAGGCAAATGAAAAGTTCATTGCTATAGACATTGCNATTGCTATAGACATTGCAGGGCGTTGTCCAGGGCACTGTCATAGGCATCCCAGACAGTGCCTTGCACAAAAATAATGGTGCCACAGACAGTACCTCGCGCAAACGATGCCATCCAAGCAAATTTTAATTCCTAATTGTGAGCACGTGATTTTTGCCCTATATGAATTATTCCCAAAAAATTCAAACAAAATGATTTCTTTCATTATTTTGCAATTTTGGGAATTTTTGTGATATTTTCTGCTAATTGTTTGCAGGTTATTTGTGCATTTTAATTCATATAAAAATATAAAAATACACTTGGCATTTGTTTAGGGTTTATCTCACATTCTAGGATTAATTAGCAGTTAATGTGTTTTTTTTTAAATAAAGAGAATAACAAAAATGGTTCTTTTTGCATTTATAGTTTTTATTTGTCTTAGCTTGCATTCAAATTAGGAGTTAGTGTAGTTGAAAATTAGGAAATATACTTTTAGTGTCAATTTAGCATTTAATAAAATCAGAAAAAAATAATACAAAATGAAAATAAAACAAAAAGAAATAAAAGAAAACAAATAACAAAGGTGGCCTTAGTAGAGACCCATGAATTGGGCCATTTTAACATCTGGCCCAAACCAGACATACCTCGAGTCCAGCCCAAATCCCCCACCCAATCGGTTCAAAGACCAACCAAACGGCGTCGTTCTAGGGCAACCTAATCCTAGCCATCTAGGTTATTTCCGATCCAACGGCTCTCAAGTGGGGGTTACTACATATAAAAGTGTCTGAAGGCATTCCCCCCCCCCTCCCCATCTCTCCTCAAACCCTCACCCTAATACAAACCCTAGCCGCCGGCATAACGCCGCCTTTCCCCACCCTATCTCTGCCACTCTTCCGCCCTAACTCCGCCGCCGAAAATCGCCCACGGCGGCGGAGAACCTCCAACGCCACAAAAATTACACCCTGGTTCTCCCTTCTCCCCTCCCCTTACGAATCCATCACCCGTTCTCTCGAATCCCGTCCATCATCTCAAATATTAAATCAAAATATTCCGGCCAAGACCCAACGTAACCCAAATTGTACCAAAACTACACCATGGAACCGCCTTAATATCCTACATCAAACCCCCCATGCCCTGTACCTTAAATCTCACCAGAATCATTCCGAATATTAAATCGAATCTCGGACCCAAAACCCTAGTTCGTCGGACAGCCCCAAATTTGCACCAAGGCCTTTCTCACTTCCCTCATGTCAAATCTGTCATTAGAAGCTCTCAAATCTCGCGGGGTTTGGTCAATTTTGAATCGACCAGGTGCATAACCCTAGGATCATATCAGTGAGTTTTTTCGATTTTGTTTCTGTTTTTTTTTATTTTATTCGTGTGTTTTTAAAATACTCCATACTTGCTATTGCTCCATGATTAGTTGATAACATGAAACTGTTTGCAATTTTGTCATTAGTTTAGGTATAGTTTTATTCAAGTGCTTTGATTAGTTCTTCTTTGTTCAATCATTTCTTTGTTTGAATTGATGCTGTGGCTTTAGGTCTAGGTTAGTTTTCATTTTGATTTTTGCCAATTCTGTTCGATTTTGATTATGTTGTTGGATTTCTGATTGCTTGTTTCTAATCGGTTCTAATTTCTGATTATTAGCTTAATTCTTTTGATAATTTGTTTTGATAAGTCCTTAATCGATTTTGTTTAGGCTTTTGTTTAGTCTTAATCTGATTCGTTGGTATTTCCTTATTATTACAATTAGTACTTCTTCAGTTTGGTATTTAGCTTTTAATTAGTTTGTTCGGTTTAGTTTAAGTTGACTTGGTTATAGCTGAAATCAGAATAGTTAGTTTAACTATGGTTAGATTCTAACAGGTAAAAGGGACTGGTGGTTAGTAAACATAAGTTTGGTAATTTTGGATTAAATCAAGGGTAATTCAGGGTTTCAGTTTAGGGAAATATTTTAATAATTGAACCTGAAACCTCCAGAAGCTTCTAGTAAGGGGTTTAAAAGTAAATAATGGGTCTAACTTGACCAACAAGTTAATAATTGAGGGACTAAAAGCTAAAACTGAAAATCTGGAAGTTGCCCTCATTTTTGCCTATAAAAAGGCAGTCTTCTTTGCTTCATGGACAAGTTTTTGGAGCTCTAAATTTTCCCCCCAAAAAATATCTTCAAGTTCCACAGATCTGAAATTCAAATTAAGATCCAAACTCCTCTTAGATCTTAGCTTTCTTCAAAGAAAAACCAAAAAATTAACAATAGAAAAAAAAAAACCAAAACTCAAGAAAAAAAGNTCTCTTAGATCTTAAGCTTTACTTACAAAGAAAACCTAAAAAAAAACATAGAGTAAAAAAAACCAAACTCAAGGAAAAATGTTACTGTTTCATTGCTTGTTCTTAGATCACTTTCAACTTTTTCGAATCTGAGTAGTTTGTGCTAGCTGGTGGTTCAGCGGTCGTTTGTAGTTGATTTCTGGGCTCACTTTAGATAATTTGATGCTGTTTGGGATTGATTTAAATGTTTCCTGATTGCTGATCCTATTTCTGGAGCATTTCGAGTCCATCTGAGTGCATTTCAAGTGATTTGTAGTTGATTGCTTGGGTCTACTTGGTTTCAAACTTTTCTAGGCTGTTGAACTAACTTTCTGGGCTGTCGTTTGAGTTCTGCCTATTACTGCTACTGACCTCTCATTCTTCTTATATTTTCAACATCCAGGTACACCTTTAAACCTTGTGTTGGTACATCTTTGGAGTTGAAATGGTGTAATAAAATATAATCATCCATTTGCTTCCGGAAATTTATGTGTTCAAGCTGTCTTAGTAGAATAGTTAATAGATGATGTGTACTTGTTTAGCCTTACTTTTGATTTGTGCTTACTTTGTATAATTGGACTAAAATGGACTGTGTAAACTGCTACTTATCAGATTCAAATGAATTTTTGGTTTCCTGTTAGGTTAATAGAATAGTTCATGCTAGTAGTAGTTAATTTCCTGTTGGTTGTTTTTCGTAAATATGACTAAAAAGTGACTCATAAACGAGATAAAACCTGTAGTAGTTATTTTCACTTTCAATCAGTAATCAAATAGGACTGTGCTGGACGGTATTGAACTGCTCTGAATTTCAGTAATGTGAAAGTATCGTATTTAGAGATATTTGGTCGCCTAAGTTTCATGTTAATTAGAAGGAGGTAATCTGTGTCATAATTGTAATTTGTATGTTAGCTTCAAAATTAAACTTCAGCACGTTCATTCATAGGTGACAAAGTCACAGTCTAGCCAAATAGGATCCTGAATTTGTTGTTAAACCTTGCACTGCTTGCCTCTAGAATTAAAGGATTGCGTAATTGTCTCCTTGAACAGTTCTGAGTCTCTAAAATAGCAAAATCACGATGCTAACTAAATGACTAGAAATGGTGGCAGCATGCTGGCTCTTTTACTTCATTTTTGTTTCATGATTAGTATTAAATCTGGTTTCAATTCGAACTTCGATTCTGGGCTCAAACACAAAAGTCCAAACGACCACAATTCATTTTTTAACTGAAATACCCGCACCAGCACGCCCCAGGCCTAGACCTTTCATCACAGGCCCAAAAAAGTATTCCCCTTTTGGTAGATAAGATCTGGGCTGATTTAGACCAATTGCTGAAATGCCTCATCTTTTAGTTACTAATTTGTTGGTTCAATTGATTTGAGATCGAATAATGAGAATTTAGCCTCGAGTTTATTATTTAATTAGGATTGTTTCTTTATTATTGGAGACAAATAAAATAGAGAATCATAGTTGCTTTAGGTTTGCCTTTTAAATAATAAAAATAAGATGAGCTTCGCTAAACAAAACACATAAATTGCGGGGCCCTCGATAAATGTTTATACAAAATACCTAGACTTCGGGATGGGCCGTTTAGCGAATTTCACGGCCCTTTCCCAAAGATAATAGCGCGATAGTCTCTTTAGGCACGCATTTTAAATAATTTTACATTCCTAAATACGGGTGCACATTTATGTGACCCAAATCGAAATCTCAACGAAGTCGAAATGTGTCAAAAACCACGGGTGCATTTATGTGACGTGGTTCGAGACGTATTTTCATGACGTTGCAATTCTCTTAAAACAAACAATAATAATAAAAGCGGTTCAAGCGAAAGACATAAATCCAAAAACAAGTACTAAAATCAAATAAATAAGCCAAATATGACAGTTAAGCGACCGTGCTAGAACCACGGAACCCGGGAATGCCTAACACCTTCTCCCGGGTTAACAAAATTCCTTACCCGGATTTCTGGTTCGCGGACTGTTAACAGAGTCATAATTTCCTCGGTTCGGGATTCTAAACCAGTGACTTGGGACACCATTAATCTCCCAAGTGGCGACTCTGAAATCTTAATAATAAATCCCGTTCCGATTGTCCTTTAAGTGAAAAAACTCCTTTACGCCCTTGCAGGTGTAGTGAAAAAGGAGGTGTGACACTCATTAGTTTTGGACATGTAGAATTCAGCCCCTACCCTATAAATACCCCTTAAAGTTAGATTTTTGAGGGTTAGATGTCATTAGGTTAGATATCTAGAGGATAGAGACCATTAGAGAGGCGAAAGAAGCCTCCACACTTGAGAAAGAGCTACCACTTTGGAGGGAGAGAACACTTTAGGGAGGCAAGAACACCAGGAGCAAGGCAGAGAATTCTTCTATGAGTTTTTCACTCCCTTCTTCCTATTTTCATTATTGGTTATGAATTCTAGTATTTTAGTTTTGCATACAATTACGAATAGCTAATCTGTTATCTAGAGTTTTGATAGAACCTTTTGTAGGATAAATTCTTGTTATGTTTTTATATAAATGAGCTGTTGGATTTCTCTACTTGTTCAACTACGTGTTTATTGTTGTTGATTGAATGGCCATCAATTAACAGTGCCAGGGTTGATCATGCTTGGGGGTAGATCATACGATTATTTGTGCCTTGTAGGATTATGTAACCTTCTTGCTTCGTATTTTACTTGACTTCTAGATTAATCTGAATATGAAGTTAAATGCTAGAAACCATGATTTAGCTTATTATAACTTGATTAAAAATTTACGAACTTTGGGTAAAATTATTGATGTGCTAAGTTTGGTCGTCATTACACATAATCACAAATACATCGCTACGTCCGTTATTCTTGAGATATTGGATTCTGTACTTGAGTTGAAGATCATTTTTTTCAGATTTGTTGAGATACTCGAACAATAAGGTTCTTGAGGTATGTTGAATTGTTATAGGCTTGAAAGTTATGATTTATGTTCATTTGGAATATTCGCTTAATCACTCTCCTCGATGTTATTCATGCTTTCTACCTTGCATGTGATTGATATACATGTGCTTGGTGAGGAAGAGTGTAAAGCACGAAGTGTGGTGCCGTTCCATTGCATATATATTACCATGTGAGGAAGAGTGTAAAGCACGAAGGGTGATGCTATGCCATTTGAGTAAAGCACGAAGGGTGATCCCGTGCCATTTCATTTAATTATCATGTGAGGATGAGAGTAAAAGCACGAAGGGTGATGCTTTGCCATTGTTTTTATATTATCATGTGTTCATGGCACGAAGGGTGTTTTCGTGCAGGAGAGAACGAGAGACATGCATTATATTGTGATATACATTCCTTGTCTAAACATTCATGCCTTTATCTTGAGCTATTACTGTTGCACTTATGTTTCCTATGTGACTTGTCGTTGTTGTTTTGCCTTTGTAGTTTGCATCAATTGTTGCCGATGTCTTCTATCTATTTAACTTGTAAATATCACGCTTTCCTTCTTGTTTTTCATATATACATCTATGCCGTATCTCAATTGTTGTACTTTTTGGATAAGCCTTCTATCATGTTAGTTATCCATCCCTTCTATTTGTTTAGCTTATAAAGAGCATGCTTTTCTTCATGTTTATTATATCTACATCTAAGACTTCTACCATGTTAGTTATACATGCCTTCTATTTGTTTATCGTATAAAGATCATGCTTTTCTTCATGTTTATTATCTCTATATCTAAGCCTTCTACCATGTTAGTTATTCATGCCTTCTATTTGTTTAGCTTATAAAGATCATGCTTCCTTCATGTTTGTTATGTCTGCATCTAAGCCTTCGACCATGTTAGTTAGTGAAATTTATGTTCTTCTATCTTAATTGCTATTATTACTTCTATGTCTCCCTCCTAGTCTGTTATCGTTGTCCATATGTACTGCCTTGTTCATTATTGTTACCTGTGTAATTCCCACTTTGTCGTTACGGTTATTGGCATTTATATCACTTGGTTGGTACTGTCATACGTATATTTTGTGAAGATGAGATAAATACACGAAGGGTGTTGTCGTTCCATTTGATTTGATATCTTGAGTACATTCCTCACACTATCAAAGTTATGAATTTACTACTGTGGTTTGTTCGTTGTCGCTTTAAGGAAAGAATTGGTTGTGGTATTGAGAGATATTGAACGTTATTTCTTCTAGTAATCATTTATTGCTTCACATATTTGTTGTTGTACTCTTTTTCGTTATGTTCTAGTATCTTTTCTATTGCTAGTCTACTGCACATGTTATATCAGTGAGTATCTTTTAACTAAAAAGCCTTGTCACTTCTTCATCGAGGTTAGACAAGATACTTACTGGGTACATGAGTCTATACGGTCAAATCGGTGGGTCCAATTTTTGACCATTACGACGCTTCGTAAGCAAGCTTTCCAAAGGCTCGAGACTACAGTCGAGATTCACACCCGAGGGGCTATCGATGTCCAACCTCGAGACAGTGCAAGTCGACAGTAATGATAGGAAAGTGGGGAGTTCCCTAGGCGCATGACTAGAGCTGTCAAAGTCTAGTAGGCTAGCTCTGACCCGTATCAGGGCATTAAATGGCTGTACCAGCCCCATATCTTTATAATTAATGCATTTGTACTATGTTCCCCCTCATATATAAAGGGGATCCTTGTCATTTTGTAGACATCTGTTGCTCAATACTAAATACACAAGAACATTCTCTCTGCTCTCTAATATATTCTCTTGATCTCATTACTTCCATTTATTGCTTATATCTATTGTGTTCTATTTATTGTTCTTCATTTATTGCTTATCATTGATCATAAAGAGCCATCACTGTAGCTCTCATAATGTGTTAGTCCTCCCTCGATCGTTCTGAGCCGGTTGCCCAACTCGACCCCGTGGCCTTATAAACGACAGCTCGAGGCCCCCGATCTCCAACTGTTGGTTCGATTACCATACTATCTCTAAGCTTCAATCTTGATTTCTAGTCTTTTACTTAGCATCCGTTGCTTAACAACTAGTATAAAAATAGATCACATATTTTTAGAACCACAAAATCAAATATAATTGTAATAACCATTTTCACGGTAAACAGTTTGGCGCCCACTGTGGGGCTAAAAATAATAGCGATTATTTTCTTGCTGGCTTGCTACATAACACAAGTTATCTCTCACACTTTTTCTTGTCCAAGATCTTCGATTTCAGGTCAAAATGTCTAACTCAATAAATGCACGTGAAAACATCAATCTTCAAGACCATGGAGAAAATGGTATTGACGTCCCAGGTGTTGGTGTACCACCACAAAACTCTGAGAATGCACCAGAACCAATTCCCGTGGACGCGGTCTCACGCGATGCCGAACACAATGATATAAGCTCCCACACTAACAGGAGCGTGCGCCAAGGAGACCAACAAGAAGCTCTGAAAACCCCAGCTGGGGAAGAACGGGAGGTTAACCTTCATGTTATTTTTGAAATGTTACAGGCACAACGGCTGGCGATCGCTCAGCTGCAAAGTCACCAGAAAACTCCCAGCACGATAGCACCGGGGACGGCTCCCCTAGCCGAGCAGGTACCAGAGAGATCAATCAACAACGGGTCGGCAGCCGACCCCGCCATCGTAAAGATGATCAAGGACCTCACAAAGAGGATCGAGTCAGGCGAGAAGAAGATAGAAGCCAACGACAAAAAGGTCGAGACCTACAATTCTAGGGTCGACCAAATTCCGGGCGCACCCCCGATCCTGAAAGGTGTGGATTCAAAGAAGTTCATACAGAAGCCGTTCCTACAGGAAGCAGCTCCAAAACCCATTCCAAAGAAGTTTAGGATGCCCGATCTTCCAAAGTACAACGGAACCTCGGACCCCAACGAGCACGTCACTGCTTACACTTGCGCGGTGAAAGGCAACGACCTAAGGGATGATGATATCGAGTCCGTCCTATTGAAAAAGTTTGAAGAGACGCTTTCAAAAGGGGCGATAATGTGGTATCACAACCTGGCCCCAAACTCGATAGATTCGTTTGCCATGCTAGCTGATTCTTTCATAAAGGCACATGCTAGTGCCATCAAAGTAGCTACCAGGAAATCCGACGTCTTCAAAATCAAGCAAAGGGAGAACGAGATGCTGCGAGAGTTCATATCTCGCTTTCAAATGGAACGAATGGAACTACCACCGGTCTCCGATGACTGGGCGGTACAGGCCTTCATTCAAGGTTTGAACGAGCGAAGCTCGGTAGCTTCAAGGCAGCTGAAGCAGAACATAGTCGAATACCCGGCCGTGACTTGGTCGGACGTCCACAACCGATACCAATCAAAGATCAGGGTCGAAGACGACCAACTGGGAGCCCCCCCGGGCTCGTTACATCCTAACAGGCTTCCAGCAAAGGAATCAAAGCCGAATAAATAAAGATACCAACCATACACCGAAGTTAGAAGAAACGCCCCAATGCGCAACATACCCCGCAATGACCGGAGGACGGACCGAGGCTAGAATCCTCGGGGACTTGTTAGTAGAGCTGGATTCGACAGGCACGCAGGGCCGACAGATGCGCCCCGCTTGTCGGAGTACAACTTCAGCGTCAATGTTTCGGAAATTATTTTCGCCATCAGTATAATCAGAGACACCAGGTGGCCAAAGCCTGTACAATCAGACCCTTCACAAAGGAACCATAACTTAGTGTGTGAATTCCACAACACGCACAGCCACAAAGCCAAAGGTTGCCATCAGCTCCGGGAAGAAGTAGCCCGACTACTAAGCGAAGGTCACCTCCGAGAATTCCTCAGCGACCGGGCCAAAAACCAGTTCCAGAAAAGAGAGGCCACCAAGAAGAACGAAACAAATGAGCCACAACATGTCATCCCCATGATCTTGGGAGGCATCGATGCCCCATAGGAACCCATGATCAGAAGAACAAAAATATCCATCACCAGAGAAAAATGAACTCGGGGTTACATATCCGAGGATGCTCTCACATTCAGCGACGAGGACACCGAGACCTTGTCTCAACCTCACAACGACGCACTGGTAATCTCATTCCTTGTAAATACATTTCAAATTAAACGTGTACTTGTGGATCCAGGTAGCTCGGCTAACATTATCAGGTTGAGGGTGGTAGAGCAGCTCAGGCTGCTTGACCAAATCGTGCGCACCTCTCGAGTCCTCAACAGATTCAACATGGCGAGCGAAACAACAAAGGGGGAAATCACCCTCCTAGTCAACGTGGCCGGCACAACCCAAATGCCAAATTCCATGTCATCGAAGGAGACATGAGATACAATGCCTTGCTCGGAAGGCCATGGATACACTGCATGAGAGCAGTACCATCAACCCTTCATCAAATGATGAAGTTCCCAACAAAGGATGGGACAAAAATTGTCTACGAGGAACAGCATGCGGCAAGAGAAATGTTCGCAGTACACGACGTAGCGCCGACACCAGTACCTCCACCTTCGAAAGAGCCAAAGGATAAGCAAACAGTAAAATAGCAAAAACAAGCTACACCCTCGGCTAAATCCGGCCGGACGAAGCAAAGGACCGCATCGCGTCCTCATAACAAACGATCGAAACGTATCAGGGGCCGAGGCACCGTCAGCACTAAGGTATGATCACCTCCCTTTGTCAGTTATATCTTATACTAACCTAAATGCAGGTATCCGATCAAAACAGCTGAAGCGCTTTCCAACTCGAAGGCCTTAAGTTTCAAAAGCATGCGTTGCACTCTTTTCCTTCGACTGGATTTTTATCCCAAGAAGGGTTTTACTGGCAAGGTTCTTAACGAGGCAACATCTATATGCTACCTAAGGAAAACTCAACAAGTATTCAAGGCTTCATTTGAAATCAACCTCGAATACTGGGGGGCATCCCCCTAGAAGGTCACCTACTCGGAGAAGCCAAGATGCGCTAAATGGGGTCTCGATAGGAAAACAATGTACCGGGCCAAACGGTCAAACAAACCGTGCCCGCATAGAATAACTGAGCCCTCAACAGCAAAGACATGTATACTTGTACCAAGTAATCAAAGAATACTTTCAAAAAGCATTTCGCGTTTCGAAGAAGCTCGGTATTTTTACAAAAATGGCTCCTCTATTAAAAACGCCCCAAACACTCGAGGACTGGCGTCAACAACTCAAAACAATGAGACCCCCGGGTCGGAGCTCCAAACTCGTATGCCCCGAACACTCGGGGACTGGCATCAACAACTCGAAACAATGCGACCCCTGGGTCTGAGCTCCAAACTCGTAAGCCCTCGATGAGGCAACACAAAGATCACAAAACAACTCAAGAGCCAAAAATGTCCCGAACACTCGAGGACTGGCGTCGAAAAACTCAAGATCACATGACCCTCAGGCCGGAAAACTCCAAAATCGTAAGCCCTCAATGAGGCAACACCAAGTTTACAAGTAATGGCTCCCGAGCCAAAAAACCCTCGATGACTCGAGGACTGTCGCCAATCGCCACCCTCATCGACTTATCAAAACCCGAGACCATAAGACCACATACGCCAGCCTCAGTCTCGTAAGACCTATATAAGGCAATAACAATATCTTTAATACCTCAAGCAAGGCATGAACCATACTTGTACCAAGTAAACAAAACTGTAAGAGCTCAAAGGCATGTAAAACTGTAAGACCTCAAAGGCATGTAAAACTTGTAAGACCTTACTAAAGGCATAATCCCGATCTTAAAGTTAAGGCTACATATCGAACTTGTAAGACCCCTAAAAAGGCATACCCTCGATACAGACGTCGAAACTACTTCACTTGGGGACTGAAAGGCTACGGCCAAATACAAATGACTATGGTCACAAGGCTGTACCAGCCAAACTAACGCGACTCGGGGACGCCAGACCGTCGCTATAAAATCACAGGCCTTCAATTACTTCGAATATACTTCGAAAAGAACCGGTTAAACGGGCTACTCTCGACATAGGCAAAAGAGCTTCGACCATGTCAGCTCCTAACTACAGGCTTCGAGATACTCAGCCTCTAAGCCAAACCTCCGAGGTGCTCGATCATCGCCATATAACGGCTCACAATCGAGGTTTTATCAAACCTTCGAAGATTCGGGCAAACACAAATTCAAAAGTCCTTAACGTTGGAAAAATAAAGCGTATATTAGAGGTCGCACCGACCCAATGCGTAAGAGCCAGTGTCGCCAGCCCCTATAGAAGGTCGTACCGACCCAAAGCGTAAGAGCCACTGATGCTAGCTTACATTAAAAAGGTCGAACTGATCCAAAGCGTAAGAGCCTCTAACGCCAGCTTATATTAAAAGGTCGTACCGACCCAACGCGTAAGAGCCTAAAGGCCAACTTTAAATTCAAAAACTTGAGGGTCAAATGAGCTCGAGTCAAAATCCGACTCGGAATAACTAAATATGCCTAAGGGCGAAAGCATAAAAGCCTAAGACGCCAGCTTACATTAAAAGGTTATACCGACCAAAGCGCGTAAGAGCCTACGGGCCAGCCTAATAAGCCCCAGGGCCATACTATGAATCTAAGGATCATTTTAACTCGAAGACCAGTTCTTCTTGCTGATGGCTAACAAACATCGAAAGGTACATGAAAAACGAAGTCGCAAGATTTCTTTTTGTACACATGTGTGAAAGAACATAAGCTTCATTCACAAAGTTCTTTGAAAACAGTACATACAAAATCAGAAAAGGAAAGGCTTAATCTACGCCCCCCTCGGGGACTACGGCCCGTCATCCTATTTCTCGCCATCCTCAGCATCGGACAGAAGGGACTTAGTGCCATGTTCATCCGCCTTTGCCTATTTTACCTCTTCCGAGAGGTCAAAACCCCTAACATTGATCTCCTTGAGGGTTTCCCTTTGAGATTTTCATCGTGCATACTCCGAGCTCCTGCTCTCGCGGTTGAGAACCCTTCTCAGCTCAGCTCGGGCATCAGCAGCGTCCTTCAAATAGACCGCCACTTTCTTGTTAGCTTTAGTTCGGCTTGTCACACCTCCTTTTTACACACCCGAGGGTAGTATAAGGGAGTTTTCCACTTTAAGTGACATTATTCGAAATGAGATTATTTATTTATCTGAGTCGCCACTTGGGATAGTTTGTTTTTTGGTGTCCCAAGTCACCGGTTTATTTTAAATCCCAAATCGAGGAAAATTTCGACTTTCCTTTTGAAGTCTGCGAACCAGAAATTCTGAATAAGGAATTCTGTTAACCCGAGGGAAGGTGTTAGGCACCCCAGGATTCCGTGGTTCTAACACGGTCGCTTAAACTATCATAATTGGCCTATTATCTGATTTTAATACATGTTTTAGCCTATGGTATATTTTAACTTTTTAAGCTGCTTTTAATTATAATTTTTTAAGAAGATTTCAACGTCATCTAAAACCCATCATTGGATCACACTACATGAAATGTACCCGCAGTCCGCGACACATTTCATTTAACGTTGTTGAGATTTGGATTTGGGTCACATGAAATGCACACCCGAGATTAGGAAACTATTTGTTTTTTTAAAATAGCGCGCCTAAAGCAACTACGCACTTTCAACTTTGCGAGGGCCATGAAAAATTCAACTAAATGCACATCTCGATTTTTAAGGATTAAAATATTAATTAAGCGAGGGCCATGCATTTTGAGATTTTATTTGGCACGGCACACCTCGATTCTATTTTTTAAAGGAAACTTGAACTAAATTTTGGAGGGTCATAAACTATGTCTTGCCTAATATAGCACGCCTCCAATCTACTTTATGGAGTGTAATTAATTAAACACTAAAGAGCTGAGATTTTTACCATCTTTTAATCTAATGTCCATGCTAGCCAAAATATAAAGACCTTCACGTTAAAGAAAAGGCAAATTTGATTGCTACAAGGGTCATGCCATCTTCAGCAATTGAAAAGGAGATTTAAAGCAGGCAGGCCAAACGCAGTGAGCCCTGCAACTTCGCTTCAAGTGGTCCCATGAACCAAAGCCCAAAGAGTAGCCTAACTCTTTTGAGAACTACGGCCTAAAGAAGGGAATACTCGAGTTCGAGTCTCCAGGCCTGTAAATGGCATACCAAATCCAAAGCATTGCCCTGAACCTGGCAAGGCTTTAAATGACAAACAAATCAATTGGTAATCATGCTTGAATCAGCCCAACGAGTTTCGAAAGACAATTACGAGATTATTAGTTGACTTAAAACCATCTGTTCAATATATATAGTTAACAAGCGAAATCTTCTGAGATTATTCAATAAACAGACATGAATCTATCACCAAACTAAACATACTTAACACATTACAAGTAAATCAGCACATAGCTTGACCTCTAGACCATTGCCTTTTCTTTTGAACGTGATTTTATGCTAACCAACACATAAGAAGTAATCAGTTACCCATTGCATGAACATAGCACTATGTTATGACATCTACATGAATTGCATAGCAGGAAAGATCTGACACAGCATACCCTACTTGAACCGGACTGAACACAAAATCTAACTACTGATTCGATTAACAGGATTTCATTAAGTTTTGTGACAGTTCGAAATCAGATACAACAATAAGAGTCCAATTATCACAAACCAATACCTAGATATAAGGTGTTTGATAGAAAAATGGCTTCTTATCAGATACAAACCAAGTACAGCTCCCAAAAGAGTCTTACAAACAACCAGCAAAATACAGTGCATCGAATAAACTCAGAATCATATAATTTAGGAGAAATGGAGCTAAACTAATGAATCGGAACATGCTGAAGCCATGCTTAAAACTCCAAGTTTCATTTCACAATTCAAGTCAAAGCCTCACATGAGGTAGAATTCAGAAGACATGTACCTTGAAATGGAAAGGAAAACAAAGAAATGAAGATTCGGCAGCAGAAAGCTCAACCAAAAAGAAACAGCAGCAAAGTCAGCTAAAACCCAGCAATGAAGTAGTGTTTCCAACAACAAAGTTTAAACCAAAACCTTTAAATATCCACAACTCAATCCATTTCAAACCAAGTGCAAGACTGTGAAATTTTTAGTGGTTTTAAACTAAACAATGAGGGTCAGAAGAACCAAAACCAAGCAGATTTTGAATAGTTTTCACAAAGAACTGCAGGGAATTCAAGGTTATTTCAGAATTTTTCAAAGAAAGCAGCCATTTCAGTTTTCAGGATATTTTTCTCTAAATTCCCCTGACTTGAGCTTGAAGAAAAGGTACCTTTATAGGCAAGGTTTTAGGGCTGCAGAAATGCATTTAGTTTTGCACCTAAATCCTATTGAAATTTTCATTTTTGCTTAAGTAACCTTAGCTCAAAATATCAGTTTTCATTTAGGTCCCAATGACACCTTCCCAGAAACTTCCGAATTAGTTATTCAGAGATTCCCCTAGCCTAAATTCCTAAACTAACCCTTAGGACCCTGCTATTTACCCCCAGGAACTCATGGGTCAATTGACCCAATGGTTCAAGCCAGCCTGATTCTACACAAGACCTGGGTTAATCCCTTTTTTTTGGGCCTAGGTCCAAGTCAGAAATTCAGAAGAAATGAGAAGGCAGAAAAATAAAAGGGCAATTAGGATTTCAATCAGACCTCTGAACCAAATGCTCTCAATCGGTCCAAAACTGAAGGGAACAATCAACCAAACTAACCTAACGAATTCAAACAAAACTGAAGAAGCTAATAACTAACATTATTCCTAACTTAAAAGAAACACATGTAGAGATAATTTTGAGAACACAAAAGAAAAAGAAGAAAAATAGAAAGATAAGAAAAATGGAAAAGAGAAAATACTAGAAATACCTATCAAGCCAGGCGAACACAAGTCTTGAACTAATCTTCAAAGAAACTTTGATTTTTGGCCGAGATAGACCTTACTCGTGTGTTCTCGACTGAGAACACACGACTAAAGTCAATTTCAACCTCAAATCCTTAAAAACCTCGCCAATTTAATATTTTGGGATTTTAGGGTTCACGTCTTCAAATCCAGATTCGACGAGTTCGGGGTTGATTCGAGTGAAAGGAGTTAGAGATTTGGTATGAGGGGATTATGAAGGTTCTATCATGTTGATTTGGAGTCGATGGGAAGCGGCGCCGCCGGGCGGGTACGGTGGAAAACTAGGGCGGTGCTAGGGTTGGTGTTGAAGTCTGTGAAGATAGGGTGAATTCAGTTCTGAGCCGTCCGATTGAGAAAAATCGAAGGCTGAGATTGGGGCTTCAAAGAAATGGGGTCGTTTGGCCTTTGGGTGAGATTTGGACAGGGTAACGGACGGGTGTGGGCTGGCTCAAACGGGTATCTCGGTGGAACTTTGGGCTTGGGGAGAATCTAAGTGGTTTTAGCCCAAATCAGACTTCCCTATTTTGTTTTCCTTTTCTTTCAATTTCTTTTTTTTTTAAATTCAAATCTTTTCTTTTCAAAATTAAAAATAAAACCTAAATTAATCCCTAAATCAAAATACCCTACCAAATTAAATTAATAAACTCAAAATAATAATTACCACAAATAATTAAAACCAAATTAAAAGAAAAACTATAAAATTCGAAGCTAAATATTAAAAATGCGACCTAGGGAAAAGAATTAAAGGAGAACGATTATTCTGTGCCTTCTCTCTACTTTCTCTCTCTAACTTCGTCTTTTTCGTGTAGGGCAGCCATGGCTGCTGCACCCTCTCCCTAGCCTTTGGCTGTGGGAGAGGCTATTCAAAACACTACAAAAAATCAAACAAATCACAATATAAAACAAACATATGCAACGCAGAATTCAAAACTGGAACTTTGTCCTGTTACGTTTGAGCATGGAGTACCTACTATAGAATTCACATTAGATGAAGTGAATGCATTCACCATGGAAGAAGGTCTGCACCAAGCAGTTATAATTAAATTTTCATATGGAAAGCCTGATCTTCAGGAGCTGCGACAGATTCTGCCGAAACAGTTCGATATTAAAGGTAATTGCTATATTGGACAACTGGAATTTCGGCATGTACTGGTAAGGCTTGATTTATTTGATGATTCTGTTCAAGTATTATCAAGATCAACAGGCTATGTTATGTCGAAGGGCGATGAGTTCTTTTATAGAACTTTTCCATGGACGATTGGATTTAATCAAATAGAAGAGACGTCTAAAGCTGTTGTTTGGATTTCCCTGCCAGAAGTACCTGCAAATTTTTTTGCAAGGAAGTCATTGATGTCCATAGCTTTGGCTGTTGGTAAACCTCTAGCAGTAGACAAAGCGACCCAAGATCGAACGCGACCAAGTACGGCGAGGGTAAAAGTGTTGCTCGACCTGTTGGACAAACATCCCAAGAAGGTTAGGATTCAGATTGGTGATCCTAAATCTGGGAAACTAGTGGAATTTCATCAAGAGGTTAGATATGATAATCTTCCAAAGTACTGCACTTGTTGTAAATACCAGGGGCATAATGACAAATCTTGTCGTTGGAGGATCGAGAATAATCAGGGAGATGTCGAAGTCGTGGAGGAAAGGGAAGGTCTGGGCAATTTGGAAAAATTGCAAGGTGATGCTAGAGCCTATCTTAATGCAAAAAGAGATGGGCAATTGGAAAGTGAACCAACAAAACAGAACTCTGCCCTGCAGCAGGTATTGCACACAGATGGGGGAAAACAAATTGATGCTGGGAACAATGGCAAAGATGTGAATCAAGTAGTTGAGTGTACTTATGTAGGAGATGGCTCCAAGATTGGTAAAGGGCCTGCTAAGCCAGCACCAGAGAGTAATGCAGTAAAAAATCAAACTTCTATGGAGATCAATGATAAGGAGGATCCAAGAAAAAATAGTGTAGTGGTCAGGAATTCTGCTGTGGGTGAGCAGCAGGTTTCACAAGTTGAAGGAGAGAAACAAAGTGTTAATGTGAACAATCAAAGTGTGATGAATCGAGGAGGTACTGATATCACTGTAGGTGATGCTTCAAAATTAGATAAGGGTCCAGTTAAGCCTTCACGAGATGTTCCTGTTGCATAGCCTTAGCGAGGATTTCCAATGTCGTGAATCCAGTTGTGCAGGCTTATGATAAGCTGGCTAGGGCTGCAGCTATATTGTCATCCGGTACAGGCTCCATGAGTACTGCTGTATATGCTAAGGAAGCTGATCTCTCTAAGAAAAATCAAATTGATCTTATTGGTAAAGAGGTACAGCAGAGGTTTGAGCAGGGGACTCTGGCTCAGGGAACAGGTGCAGGTGCAAATCTGGAGGCTACTGCTATTAAAGCAACTAGTGATCGAGTTGTGGAGACTAATGTTGCATTGAATGCAACTGGTGTGACAATTGATGCTGGGATTACTAAGGCTACTGCTGAAGTTGAGAAACCAACAGACTTGAGAGGTACTACTGTGCAAAAGGAGGTACAAGAACTGGAAGGTGAAGTTGCTTTGGTTCCTGTTGACAAAGCTGGAAGTGAACCAGATATGCATACAGCTCGCTTGAAGGCTGCAAAAAATACTGTGGTTGATCAAGCTTTAGCTGAAAATTCTAAAGGTTCAGCAATTGGACCTGGGCTGCTGGATGACAGTGCTTTAGCTGCAGATGCTCGAGCAATCCTTTCCAAGAATAATGCAGCAGTAGCAGTGGTAGAACAAGTTCACAACGCTGAAAATCGACCAGTTTCTGCAGGTTCACAATTGAAGACTAATGTTGCATTGAATGCAACTGATAATCGATCGACTGCTGGTGTTAAGTCAGGTGCTCAAGGTGTGCAACAATCTAAGGGTGGTGACTTCATAGTAGTAAATAATATGGAGCGGCAACTGGTGTTGGTTGAGAAAGAACAGCCCAGTAACTCCGTCACAGCTAATATCAATATCACTGCTACTGGAGCTAAAATTCTGGAAAATTTGAACCCTTTAAACGCATTACCTGGGATGCATCTTACTGCAAATAAAGGGTTCTCTCTACAAGGGGTAACTTCCAGGAAGTTTGTTGGAGCTGGATTGAATACCTCAAACCATGAGGTACCTTCAAATGAGATGTTTGATCAATCTATCCAACCTTCACATAATCAGGACACTTTGTCCACGATGTCATCTGCAACAAAAAATCCAAAATGGGGGACAGACCATACAAGAGATGTACATGAAGATGAGATGAGTGAAGACTTGTGTGATGAACCTGTGAATTCCCAGGAGCTAAACACTCAAGAACTGGTTCGTCAACAAGACAAGGTGGTAAAGCTAAGGAAGGGGCAGCAGCTGTGATTGAGCAGGTTGCAAGTCCATCTCCTATTACAAGTGGAGTGGCTGCACAATATAACTTGATGCCTACAAACATCCTCCAAGCTCTTGTAAATGTTTCTGCCGCTAATTTTGAAAGCAATCCAAAATCAGTTGAACAAATGCAAAAGAAGGGACAGCAAAAACAGAATGCAATTGCTCCAATTATCAGTTTGGAGGAAAGAACTTTACTGGATGAGATGGTACGTCCAAAACCTCAAAGATGTGCATACTCAACTGGGTCAAAAACGACTTCACAAAAGATGAAAGCTTCAGTGGACATGACAGGTAGTGCACAGAGAATAAAGAGGAATGAACCATTACAGATGGTTCTACAAGAAGAGGCTAATCAAAAACTAGAGTTCAACTTACGTCTTGCTAGTTCTGATGAAGCAGAAGAAGATGAATTGATTGAATCTTGTCCGGAAGAGGAGGCTACAAGTGGAGATTTCTCTCCTAAGCATAATAAAAAAAAGGAGGTGAATCAAGGAATAACACTCAGGCAATTCCCAATGAGAGCTACAAAGCAAAAAGGGGTTGCCCCCTCCACATCTACGAGGTCCAATAGATCGGAGAAGAAATGAAGAATTTTGAAGATTATTTGAAGACAGTTAAAGAGGAGGAAGTCCAAATTGAAGAACTTACAAGTTTGATAAATGAGGGGCAAGACTCTAATTTCTACATTGTTTTAGTCTATCATTTTCAAAGCATCATCATTTGTAATAGCGTCATAGAGTGTGTTATAAACTCTATGGCGATCATAGAATACTTGGTACTTTCAAGTTCCTATTTCTTACATGCTTGCTAGTAGATGAGGCTTTTTCTTTGCCTCAATAGGATTAGTAAGGTAAGGTCCATGCCCCCCTTACATGTACTCTTTCTATGTGGTTTGTTTTTCTTTTTATTATTAATAAAACTAGCCCTAGGCACCTGCCTAGTGGATTTGCTAAAAAAAATATTAAAAATACAAGAATGAGTTTTTTTTTGTGATTTTTCCATTTTTATAAAACAAACTAATTTACTAACTATTTTAAAAATATAAGATTAAATCATAAATGCAAATGCAGCATATTTTTGTATTTTTATGAATTAAGTAAAATTAAACATGCACACAAAATGCAAACAATCAGGAAAATTCTACAATGATTCCTAAAATAACAAATAATTAAAAGGGAAAAATCTTATTTTGGAATTCTATAGGAGTAATTCATGTGAGGCAAAAATCACATGCTCACAGCTGCCCCTCTTTGCTCGGAGACACGAAGGGTTTTTGGGGCAAAGATAAAATGAGTAATTATGAGGGATTTTTGCCCATTTAACACTCCATGAGAAGCATTTTTTGAAAAGAGTCTAACTGAACCTTGCTTCAAAGGTGCCAACATATCCTTGGCTATAAAGGAATCAGGTCAGTGTAGTTCTGGAAGTTTTGGTAGCTGGGACTACCGAGAAGCTATGATTTCACTGTTGCTGCTGCTGCTACTGCTTGTTGAACTCCTTATTACACCAAAAATGAAAATAAAAAGCTAAGCTAGCCAATCCTATCAGCTACGAGTTACAAGATTCCTATCTATAAATCTCTTGAAGCTTGATCTTGAGTCTTAGCTGGTTCTTGCCATGGACTCCGATCTGAATCTTGATGCTCGTCAGCTGTGGGTGCTGGTTTTTTCTTCAGCTTCGGATCAAGGCGGGACATGCGAAGCTTGTGATTTCAATCATATCTTGAGCAGTCCGCGTCGTCCTCTGCTTCAGCACTCTGAGTTCACTTCTTTTTGTTCTTTTGTTCTTTTCTTTATTTGGGATTGAGACTCTTTCTTTTGGTCGTCTCGAACCCTGTGCCTCGAGGTAAAAACCTGTTCAGGCACCAAAGCAAACAAACGAAAGAAATTTTTCTGCCCCAGTTTTCACTAGGAAAACATCGTGAGTTATTGCAACAAAATTTAAGCTATTTCTTTATTGAAAGCAATCAAAGTCAGGATTGTGTATCCTTGGGAATAGGGAATGATGCCCTAAATTGGGAAGATTGCCAGGTTACACTGGAAAGATGACCGGGTTATGCCAGAAAAGAAAAAGGGTCCTCGGGTTATGCCAGGGAAATCATCGGGTTATGCCGGAAGAAAAGAAAAATATCCTCGGGTTATGCCGGGAGAAAAGGAAAAAGGTCCTCGGGTTATGCCGGGAGGTCCACGGGTTATGCCGGGAGAAAAGAAAAAAAGGTCCCTGGGTTATGGCAGGGAGGTCCAAGATTTATGCAGGGAGAAAAGAAAAAAGATCCTCGGGTTATGCCGGGGGAAAAGAAAAAGGTCCCTGGGTTATGCCAGGGAGGTCCGTGGGTTATGCCGGGAGAAAAGGAAAAAGGTCCTCGGGTTATGCCGGGGAGGTCCACATGTTATGCTAGGAGAAAAGGAAAAAGGTCTCTCGGGTTATGCCAGGGAGGTCCACGGGTTATGCTGGGAGAAAAGTAAAAAGGTCCTTGGGTTATGCCAGTGATGTCCATGGGTTATGCCGGGAGAAAAGGAAAAAAGGTCCTCGGGTTATGCCGGGGAGGTCCACGGGTTATGCCGGGAGAAAAGGAAGAAGGTCTCTGGGTTATGCCAGGGAGGTCCACGGGTTATGCCGGGAGAAAATGAAAAAGGTCCCTGGGTTATGCCACGGAGGTCCACGGGTTATGACGGGAGAAAAGGAAAAAGGTCCTCGGGTTATGCCGGGGAGGTACACGGGTTTTGCCGGGAGGAAAGAAAAGGTCTCTGGGTTATGCCAAGGAGGTCCACGGGTTATGCCGGGAGAAAGGAAAAAGGTCGTCGGGTTATGTCGGGAGAAAAGAAAAAAGGTCTCTGGGTTATGCCAGGGAGGTCCACGGGTTATGCAGGGAGAAAAGGAAAAAGGTCCTCGGGTTATGCCGGGGATGTCCACGGGTTATGCCGGGAGGAAAGAAAAAAGGTCCCTGGGTTATGCCAGGGAGGTCCACGGGTTATGCCGGGAGAAAAGGAAAAAGGTCCTCGGGTTACGCCGGGGAGGTCCACGAGTTATGCCGGGGATCAACTAGGGAGTGGAACCCTATAATGTAGGAAAAAACTAACAAGTTATGCTGGACACCAGCTAGGGAATGAGACTTTATGCTA
>NW_017671704.1:23139-50050 GCF_001879085.1 Nicotiana attenuata | reverse complement strand
TCAACTTGGGAGTGGAGACCCTATGTTGGAAAAGCAGACTAGGGAGTGGAGACCCTATGTCTAAAATAAATTCAACTAGGGAGTGGAGACCCTATGTCTAAAATAAATTCAACTAGGGAGTAGAGACCCTATGTTGGAAAAAGCGTAACTAGAGATTGGGGACCCTAGGCTACCATGATTTTGAATTTTTCTTCTTCTTCTTGTTCTTTTTTTTGTTTTAAGAAAATGAGTAAAAATGCAGGAAAGAATTCGGAGGAGACTTCCCTTTTGGATTGATTATTGCTGCAAAGCTGTTTCTAGCCCTTGCGCAGTTTCTTTTCCTTTTTGGTTGCACCTGCTCTCGCACGGTTGCTTTGGATTGCACATGTTTTAATTTTCAAACAAAGAACAATTTGTTAGTTTGAAACGGTGGTTGGTTTTGTGGCCTTCATTGTTTTTGATCACATGATCTTGGCCCAACTCTTTTGGTGAGAAACTCCGTTGCTTGCTGGCGTTTCTGAGGGATAACCTCTCTCTTAAAACCGAAGAACTCATCTTTCCAACATTTCTCATGACGGTTCACCCATGTAGGGCTTTGGCCCTTTCACCTTACTCTGCCTCTAGAGGCTTTTGACTTTGGATTTCTATTCATTTTCAACAACTCTGATTTCAGAGCATCGACCATCAAGGCCAGTCGGGATCGACTTGACGCATCCGCTGAGGCTGGGTACTTTTCTTTGGACATGGCTTTTATTAAGCAGAACCCTGTAAAACCAATCTTGCCACCTTTATTTGTATTAGTTTCGGAACAGAGTTAGAGCGAATGGGATTCAAAGAAAAGTAAACAAAGGACAATAAAGTGAATTTAAAGAGAAGTGTCCCTTCCGGGGAGGAAAGAAGGACTTGTCTGGAGTGCGTGCAGACTTCAATAGACATGACATGATTCTTGGACTGGATGTCTGATCTGCACAACTATCCAACTTCTCATAAACCCATTGCGACCATGTTTTAAAAAAAACCGAGAAACCTTGCCAGGACTCTTTCAGTGCCAATGGTGGTGATGGTCTTCTTCTTTTCGATCAACGGCGCCCTTTTCGGGTTTTCTCCAATCGACCTCTCTCATTTCTCTTCTAACCGTCGCCTTATAGTGCTCTTTACGAGTTTTCACTAACACGACTCTCTAGTTTTTCAGTTTCTCTGCTCACCATCGCCTTACGGTGCCCGTAGGATTTCACCAATAAGACTCTCTCATTTTATTTCTCTCTTCTTGAATGCACCGGATCCAAACAACTGCGTTCTCCAATTTGAAAACCTTTCGTCGATTGATCGGAAGGACTTGACAGGGTTTTGGGTAAAACGAATTTGGATCGAATTACAACTTTGGAACCGTTCAGGCGGGATCATTGCCGAACCATTATAACATCTGCGCCAGTTTTACTCTATGGGGGGAAATTGGATTTTTGTTTTGGTGTGACTGAACCCCAGAGAGAGACTGCCTACGTATCCTTTCGGAATCAAGTCGAATGTAGTTCAGACAACTTTGTTTTTGATTTTCTTTTGTTTTTCTGTTTTGTTTTGTTTTCTTTTTTCTTTCTTTTTCTTTCTTTTTTCATTTTTCATTTCATTTTCTTTTTCTTCTCTCTTTTTTCATCTTTTCTCTTCTTTTTTTTTATTTTCTTTTCCTTTTCTTCCCCCCGCCTTTTTTTTTCATTTCGTTTTTCAATAACACTTTCAGGTTCCAAAGAGGGTAATCAAAGAATGGGAGCCGACTCAAAGGGTTTGCAAAGGGTTGATAGTGTTTGGGTAGCGAGAATGAAAGCCTTCGTCATCCCAACCAGAGAATATTAGAACTATACAGAGGATCCAACATAGTACCTTTTCACTGCATTTGCATTGACAGTCGATTCAGGGACATTTCCTTCGATGTGCCCCAAGAACAACGCACTCTTTTGGTAGTACTCTTGTTGCAATGTATGGAACTTTCCACTCTGGAACCAATTTTTCTTCAGCTTTTCCAACTCTTTGTTTTATTTCCTCAAACTTACCTTCTTTGCATTTCGACTCTTGATTCATTATTTCGAAGTCTGACAGCGTTTTGGGATCTGGGCATGAAGTCCGCAAGCATGTCATGTTATTGAAAATCTGCATTTCACAGAACTGAAAAAAGAATAAGAAAAACATCAAGATTAAGAAAAGAGACATTCCTGGACAATGAAATATTAATTTCATTTGATTTTTGATTTTTTTTTGATTTTTTTTATTTTAATTTTGTTTTTTCAATTTTTGAAGAGAGAAGGGTTTACATCAGAAAGTAAGACAATAGAGTAAATATCCGGATCACACCCTGAGATAATCCGGCTGTGGAGAGGACAGCAAGACTGGCTACCGAGACTCCCGTCTGATAGGGAACTTTCACGCTTGGTGACCATTTTTCGACTTTTCTTGTTTTTCGGCCACGGCTGCAATGGCCTTCAGTGCCGGATCAAATTCCTCAGCTTCATCCGACTATTGGCCCGATGTTGTGGACAGGCAACAGATTGTTCATCACATCAGGAGTTTCTTCATCCCGAAAAATCAAGTCTTCAACTGCCGTCTGGTCCAACAGTCCTTTGTACTGTGCCCCTGTGCTCCAGAGTGGTATTCACATCTAGAATCGGCTCGGTGCGAGGGGGACTCGGGGTTTGGCGGGTTTGGGGCCACTGGCTGCAGCAGACCTCGCCTGACTAGCTTTTGGAACAAGCCCGAGTATGATTCACCAATAGGGGGTGAAGTGATTCTTTTTAAAAGGCTCTTTTGGGTGAGGGTTGTACTGGGGAACATTTGATTGGGGATTACATGTAGCTTGGTAAGGATGGGCATTTCCGGGAGGTGGAGCTCGGTTTTGTGTATAATGTTGTGGCCGCGAGCAAGGTCACGCATTCATCACTGCATACCAACAAAACCAACCACCTGAACAAAACCTGGCTAATTTTCTCACACAAACAACTTTGTTAGTTTTGAGACATTTAACATATAGGAAATCGCACGTTGGGATGCAACGCACCTACTAGTTAAATGCTTCTACCGTGTGTTTGAACGGTTGAATGTTTCATCCCGGCCATAATTAAACCTTTCAGTATGTACCTCTTTTCTTTTATTTTTGCCTCTCTTTAATCACTCTTGATTTTTCATCTCGTTTTTGCCGCTCTTTTATTTTTTGCACTCTCTGTTTCTCTTTTGTTTGTCACTCTTTTATTTCTTGTCGCTCTTTTTTTTTCTTCCACTCTTTTTTTTTCACTATATTTTTTTTCAGATTATTTTTCTCTCAGTTTATTTATGACTATGATAGAATCCGATGGGGATTGCCTACGTATCATGACCCCGCATGAATCAGATCTTGCGTAGTTCGGGAAGATTGGAAATGGAGTAGGTAAACTAACCTTTTTTTACTTTTTATAAAACTCAGACCATGAAAGCTTTAAGAAAAAGAAACACATTTTTTTATATTATTTTTTTTTTGAATTTTTGAAAGAAATGCTTTAAAAGAAGAAAGGAAATATTTATTTATTTTTTGGATTTCTGATATTTCTTTTAATTTTGAAAGAAAGACTTCTAAAAGTTCCATTTTTTTTGATTGAAACTTTGGAAATTTCAAAAGTAAAAGGAAAATATTTTTTGTTTGAATTTTCATTTATTTTCTTTTTTTCTAAGGAAGAAAGAAATTTTTTTTGGATTTTGGATGTAACCTCTTAATTTTTGAAAGAGGGACCTTTTTTAAGAAAAATATTTTGAATTTTTGAGCTTTTATTTATTTACAAAAGTACTTCTAAAGAAAAGCAAAAAAATTTTTTGGACTTCAATTTTTTCAATTTTTTTTATTGACATTTATGAAAGAAAGACATTTAAGGAGTATTTTTTTTTCTGATTTTTTTTTGGATTTTTTTGGAAAAATACTTCAAAATGAAGGAAACCCGAATTTTTTGATTTTGATTTTTATTAATTTTTCTTTTTTCGTATGAAAGAGATTAGAAAGAAGGAAACCATTTTTGAGTTTAAAAAAACTTCTTTTTTTTTTGAATTTTCTAATGAAAGATTTCTAAAGAAAGAACTGGAAGAAAATATTTTTGGATTTTTTTGAAAATTGGGGTCGGAACCGATGAGGTTTGCCTACGTATCTCACATCCGGTGAGAATCAGACCCGCTTAGTTCGGTAGCTTTGACGGAACAAGGGAAATGTGGCACTTGAACATTTTGGCTCATTTTGAAATGACTTCTCTTTACTTTTCTTTTTTTCAGAAATTCGACAGAGTTCCAGAATTTTCTAAATACCTACCTCACTCTTGCTTTTTTGGTTTTTTTTTTCGTTCATTCATTTTTTTTTTGATTTTTTCTTCTTTTTTTTTATTTTCTTTCCCTATTCTAGAAGCCGGTCAACATGCAAGCCGAATCAAACAAATGCACAAGTAGCACGTAAGATGCATCAGGATGGTCTTTTTAATTTGGGTACACCTGTCCTAGACAGACTCAACCCCTGTGTTGAGTCCCCAAAGTCAGATGCACGTGATGCAAACAAACGTACCTACTAGGGATCCGGTAGGAGGCTTTGTTATACTAGGCTTAGGATCCTGCGTGTATTGTTCTAGACCCGACTTACCCGAGCGGACAGCTCGAGCCGGGGGGGGGGGGGGCAGCGTACCGGGAATACAGAAGCTTCACCGGCTTTGCAACTTGTCCGAACCTCATTCTAAATTTGGGATAAGACTCTAACAGTAAAGAAGTTACACGAAGTGCACACTTCCCAGATGATTTAGAATACTAGAGAGAAGAGGGTTTCGTAGCAATTTATATACAGTCCAAACAATATCGAAGCGGTAAAAGCGGCATTATCACATTAGGCTCAACATGTAAAAATCAGATAAAACAAGCCAACTATAATAGTTATTCTAAGCTCGAATTCTTAAACCCTGAACCGATGTTCTGGGTTCGTTTCCCCAACAGAGTCGCCAGAGCTGTCACACCTCCTTTTTACACACCCGAGGGTAGTATAAGGGAGTTTTCCACTTTAAGTGACATTATTCGAAATGGGATTATGTATTTATCAGAGTCGCCACTTGGGATAGTTTATTTTCTGGTGTCCCAAGTCACTGGTTTATTTTAAATCCCAAATCGAGGAAATTTCGACTTTCCTTTTGAAGTCTGCGAACCAGAAATTCTGAATAAGGAAAACTGTTAACCCGAGGGAAGGTATTAGGCACCCTCGAATTCCGTGGTTCTAGCACGGTCGCTTAAACTATCATAATTGGCCTATTATCTGATTGTAATACATGTTTTAGCCTATGGTATATTTTAACTTTTTAAGCCGGTTTAGATTATTATTTTTTAAGGAAGATTTCAACGTCATCTAAAACACGTCTTTAGACCACACCACATGAAATGCACCCGCAGTCCGCGACACATTTTATTTAACGTTGTTGAGATTTGGGTTTGGGTCACATGAAATGCACACCCGAGTTTAGGAAAGTAATTTCTTTTTTTTTCAAATAGCGCGTCTAAAGCAACTACGCACTTTCAGCTTTGCGAGGGCCATGGAAAATTCAACTAAATGGCGCATCTTGATTTTTAAGGATTAGAATATTAATTAAGCGAGGGCCATGCATTTTGAGATTTTATTTGGCACGGCACACCTCGATTCCATTTTTTAAAGGAAACTTGAACTAAAATTTGGAGGGCCATAAACTATGTCTTGCCTAATATAGCACGCCTCCAATATACTTTATGGAGTCTAATTAATTAAACACTAAAGAGCTGAGATTTTTACCATCTTTTAATCTAATGTCCATACTAGCCTAAATATAAAGACCTTCACGTTAAAGAAAAGGCAAATTTGATTGCTACAAGGGTCATGCCATCTTCAGCAATTGAAAAGGAGATTTAAAGCAGGCAGGCCCAACGCAGTGAGGCCTGCAACTTCGCTTCAAGTTGTCCCATGAACCAAAGCCCAAAGAGTAGCCTAACTCTTTTAAGAACTAAGGCCTAAAGAAGGGAAGACTCGAGTTCGAGTCTCCGGGCGTGTAAATGGCATACCAAATCCAAAGCATTGCCCTGAACCTGGCAAGGCTTTAAATAACAAACAAATCAATTGGTAATCATGCTTGAATCAGCCCAACGAGTTTCAAAAGACAATTATGAGGTTTCCAATTGACTTAAAACCATCTGTTCAATATATATAGTTAACAAGCAAAATCTTCTGAGATTATTCAATAAACAGACATGAATCTATCTCCAAACTAAACATACTTAACACATCACAACTAAATCAGCACATAGCTTGACCCCTAGACCATTTCCTTTTCTTTTTAACGTGATTTTATACTAACCAACACTAAAGAAGTAATCAGTTACCCATTGCATGAACATAGCACTATGTTATGACATCCACATGAATTGCATAGCAGGTAAGATCTGACACAGCATACCCTACTTGAACAGGACTGAACACAAAATCTAACTACTAATTCGATTAACAGGATTTCATGAAGTTTTGTGACAGTTCAAAATAAGATACAACAATAAGTGTCCAATTATCACAAACCAGTACCTAGCTATAAGGTTTTTGATAGAAAAATGGCTTCCTATCAGATAAAACCAAGTACAGCTCCCAAAAGAGTCTTACAAACAACCGGTAAAATACACCGCATCGAGTAAACTCAGAATCATGTAATTTAGGAGAAATAAAGCTAAACTAATGAATCAGAACATGCTGAAGCCATGCTTAAAACTCCAAGTTTCATTTCACAATTCAAGTCAAAGCCTCACATGAGGTAGAATTCAGAAGACATGTACCTGGAAATGGAAAGGAAAACAAAGAAATGAAGATTCAGCAGGAGAAACAGCAGCAGAAAGCTCAACTAAAAAGAAGCAGCAGCAAAGTCAGCGAAAACCCAGCAATGAAACAGTGTTTCCAACAGCAAAGTTTAAACCAAAACCTTTAAATATCCACAACTCAATCCATTTCAAACCAAGTGCAAGACTGTGAAATTTTCAATGGTTTTAAACTAAACAATGAGGATCCGAAGATCCAAAACCAAGCAGAATTTTGAATAATTTTCACAAAGAACTGCAGGGAATTCAAGGTGATTTCAGAATTTTTCAAAGAAAGCAGCCGTTTCAGTTTTCAGGATATTTTTCTCTAAATTCCCCTGACTTGAGCTTGAAGAAAAGGTACCTTTATAGGCAAGGTTTTAGAGCTGCAGAATTGCATTTAGTTTTGCACCTAAATCCTTTTAAAATTTTCGTTTTTGCTTAAGTAACCTTAGCTTAAAAAATCAGTTTTCATTTAGGTCCCAATGACACCTTCCCAAGAAACTTCCGAATTAGTTATTCAGAGATTCCCCTAGCCTAAATTCCTAAACTAACCCTTAGGACCCTGCTATTTACCCTAGGAACTCATGGGTCAATTGACCCAATGGTTCAAGCCAGCCTGATTCTACACAAGACATGGGCTAATCCCTTTTCTTTGGGCCCAGGTCCAAGTCAGAAATTCAGAAGAAACGAGAAGGCAAAAAAATAAAAGGGCAATTAGGATTTCAATCAGACCTCTGAACCAAATGCTCTCAATTGGCCCAAAACTAAAGGGAAGAATCAACCAGACTAACCTAACGAATTCAAACAAAACTGAAGAAGCTAATAACTAACATTAATCCTAACTTAAAAGAAACACATGCAGAGATAATTTTGAGAACACAGAAGAAAAAGAATAAAAATAGAAAGATAAGAAAAATGGAAAAGAGAAAATACTAGAAATACCTATCAAGTCAGGCGAACACAAATCTTGAACTAATCTTCAAAGAAACTTTGATTTTTGGCCGAGATAGACCTTAATCGTGTGTTCTCGACTTAAAACACACGACTAAAGTCAATTTCAACCTCAAATCTTTAAAAACCTCGCCAATTTGATTTTTTGGTATTTTAGGGTTCACGTCTTCAATCCAGATTCGACGAGTTCGGGGTTGATTCGAGTGAAAGGAGTTAGAGATTTGGTATGAGGGGATTATGGAGGTTCTATGGTGTTGATTTGGGGTCGATGGGAGGCGGCGCCGCCTGGAGGGTACGGTGGAAAACTAGGGTGGCGCTAGGGTTGGTGTTGAAGTCTCTGAAGATAGGGTGAATGAGAGAGACGAGTTTGAAAAAGGGGGGGGGGGGAGGTAGCAGTTCGGACACTTTTATATAAAAACGGGGCTCAGTTCTAAGCAGTCCGATTGAGAAAAATCAATGGCTGAGATTGGGGCTTCAAAGAAACGGGGTCGTTTGGTCTTTGGGTGAGATTTGGACCGGGTAACGGACGGGTGTGGGCTGGCTCAAACGGGTATCTGGGTAGAACATTGGGCTTGGGGAGAATCTAAGTGGTTTTAGCCCAAATCAGACTTCCCTCTTTTGTTTTCCTTTTCTTTCAATTTCTTTTTTTTTTAAAAATCAAATCTTTTCTTTTCAAATTAAAATAAACCTAATTAATCCCTAAATCAAAATAACCTACCAAATTAAATTAATAAACTCTAAATAATAATTACCACAATTAATTAAAACCAAATTAAAAGAAAAACTACAAAATTCGAAGCTAAATATTACAAAATGCAAAAATGAGTTATTTTTTGTGATTTTTCTATTTTCATCAAACAAACTAATTTACTAACTAACTTAAAAATATGAGATTAAATCCTAAATGCAAATGCAGCATATTATTGTATTTTTATGAATTAAGTAAAATTAAACATGCACACAAAATGCAAACAATCAGGAAAATTCTACAATAATTCCTAAAATAAAAATAATTAAAAGGGAAAAATCTAATTTTGGAATTCTATAGGAGTAATTCATGTGAGGCAAAAATCATGTGCTCACACGGCTCATTACGGCTTCGGCCCGGGCATTCACAACTTCAACTTTTATCTTCAAAAGCTCCGACTCAAGCTTTGTGACCATATCCGTTCGGACCAAACTGTTCTCACGAGCTAAGCGAAGTTGAACCTCGAGGGCGGAAGCGCTAGCTGAAATACCTTTCTCCGCTATAGTATGAGCATCAGCTTGAGCCTTTAACTCATCACGCTCACGTTTGGCTTGGCCAACTTCACTCCTAAGGTGTTCCAGGTCTCCAGCCTTCTTCTGCAGCTAAACTAAACGAAACGACAGCCTCAGGATGGGAAAAGGGAACATGCGCCCCATCTAGAGCAATAAGTACCTATTCCTCGAGGTAGGTTTCGTAGTTCAGGCTTCGACTCGCCTCGCACCGCAAGCACGCCAACTCATCTTCTCTCTCGTTGCAAAGAAGCCTGAGGGACTTCTCCCCATCCACGGCTTTTCGCAGCATGGCCTCACGACGAAGCAGCTCAAACTTGATCTTGTCAAAAGCTTGTGAAAGAGAAACTCGACCAGAGAGTGAAAATTACCAAACTATAAAATCAACACGGACGGCAAAAAACTCACCTCGGAATAGAGCCGCTGAGCTTCCTCGAAAGTTGAGCGCACATCTACTAGTCCGGCTCCGTCTATCCCGGAAGAACAGCACTCGGTGGGGGCGCGATCGCTCAGCATATGCGACTCCTGGTTTCGAACATCCCTCGAAGTACCTTCGATGGGGGAAGACACATCCTCGCCGAGCCCCTGGCCTGGACTCATCTAGCTGTAAGCACCGTTACCCTGTGAAAACCCTTTTTGCTTAGTATTGTCGTTCCATAGCCCAGAAGCTGGCAATCCTTCTCCCCCTCCAAGAGGGTACAGTATCATCCCAAAGGATCCCCCGTGGCTACGGTGATGGGGTTAGTACGCGTAAAAATAAAATGCCCTTAAAAGAGCAAGTCACACAACGCGTACCGTGGTGTTTGGCCTCCCATCTGCCCTTAGACAAAACTCGCCACTTATGCTCATAATAAATCGAGTGAGTCGCCAATTTCGGAGCCCGGTCCTTCAGGTCGGGAACCTCGCACGGCGTCCATGAAATTGCTGTAGAAAGGGAAAGGAAGGCGCATTTATGGAACCTGCCTATGCCACAAGCAAAGCTACAAAGGCACAAGTATATCAGTTACGTGTAAAATTCCATTCCCTGCAGAAACTCCACAGGGATAATATCAACGGTCCGTACTCGGGCAAATCGGCTCATCCACTACCGACCTCCATCTTCTTCATCATCAACAACAAAAGGTATGGTGGATTGGCATCATAAAGTTAGCAGACCTCGATGGTGAAAAGGCCAGTACAGCCTGATAAGATGACTGAGCGTGAATTCAAGCCCTGCTTTCTCCGCAAAGAACCTCATCATCAATACTATCTGTCAAAATGACGGGTGAATCTGCGCCAAGGTAACCCGGTATTGTCGACAGAAGTCAAACACAACCCTTTCAGGGGGGCCTAGCATGAAAGGGTACGTGTATACGTTCAAAAACCCCTCAGCATGATCCATGATGCTCTATCCCGGGGAAAGTATCCGCAGTACTACCTTTTCCCCCCATCCACAGTCTTTCCTCACTAATCAAGGTGCCCCTCTCCTGCTAAAGAAATAAACTCCGAAACATACTCCCGATGACCCCAAGCATTTGGTTCAAAAAGCCTTCAAGGGCGGAACTCCCCTCTCCTCGCCGAGCGGACCTTGGTGTGGCAGCCATAACTGTGGTAAAACTAGAAAATCCGAGCAAAGCCTTCAAAGTTGAAATAGTGAAAGACTTAACACAGGAAAGGAAAGCTCTATAGAGGAGGATGACTACTCGAAATAACAGAATCTTCAAAAGAAGGAATACAACCCTATACGTGGATAAAGCGGCGACTATCCGCCTGCCTCTAAGGCCAATTAAAGACGCTAACTGAGACATTTCTCCCTTTGGGAAAATGTGCCAACGGAATCGCCTCGTTCATTTCATAACCATGTCATACACTTGACGCCGCCATACGACGTTTTGGGGTTAGAGACCCCCGCATCAACCAAGCCTCAAGGTGGTACCCGATCTCGAGGGCCTCCGCCAAGAAGAAGATAGTCTCCGGGAAGCCATTTGCATCATTACAAGTCCCTAGATGGTACCCGATCTCGAGGATCTCCGTCAAAAAGAAGATAGGTTTCGGGAAGCCATTGGCATCATTACAAGTCCCGAGATGGTACCCGATCTCAAGGACCACCACCAAGAAGAAGAAAGGCTCCAAGAAGCCAATGACATCACTACACGGCCCGAGATGGTACCCGATCTCGAGGACCTCCACCAAGAAGGGGATATGCTCCAAGTAGCCATTGACATCATCTTAAACCTCGAGATGGTACCCGATCTTGGGGGCCTCTCTCAAAAGAAGATAAGCTCTAAAAACCTACTCATATGGGCTTGGCCTCGAGGTACTATTTAAACCCGGGTAGGCCCCTATCCGAGATCTATCTGCGACGCCTTAAGGCTATCCACACCGAGTTCCAAGCAAGCTTCCAGGTAGCCCGAGCTTGAACGAACCCCCATGTCGCGCCCCCTTTTTCTCGCGAAATCGGGTTTATGACATTTAGAGAGACAACTCGTTCCTTTTGGGAACTGGGTTTTGCATGAAGAGTCGCCACCTAATGGTGAGGGTGCATTAGGACACCAAAAGAGTTTGATTTGGATAACCAGAGATAGGGTAAGGGCTTGAAATTATTCTAAGGGAAAGGTGTTAGGCACCCCTCAAAATCCACTAGTGTGGTTCCCGGCGATACGGTTATTGCGAATTTAGGTGCAAATAACATGTAGACAAATAAAGCTTCAAATAAGAGGGGATTTTCACATAATGGTTTACAGATAAACAAAGTTTGGAAAGAACAATTAGAAAAGCTGACTTTTTAAAAGGAAGAGTTGAAATTGCTAAAAGATGTAAAGAAATAGGGGGGGGGGGTCCTAGGTTTATTAAAAATATGGATCACCCCACACAATGTCCGGTAATCACTCCTCAATGAGGGGCTACACGTGACATTATCGCGTGGTCATCATATCCATATCTACCCTTCCCACCCCGTCAAGGTATTAAAGCGCGAAATGGTCTCGATTACTTATTGCATGCTACTACCCGTCCCAATCCTATCAGTCCCGGAGGCACTTAGGACTACTAATCCTAAAAGGGGAGGGATGTGGGGCTTATTTGAGGTTTCAAAAGGTCAAAAATCTAAGGCGACATACAAAAGCACACATTACACGTTTTAGGGGGGAAGCATGTAAATAAACAAAGGCTCAATCACACCTCCTTGAACAAAAAAGCACGTAATTAGCATGACTTTCACATACTGGTTAAGGTCTAATTAAATACCAAATATGAGAGAACTTAAGGCTGAGGCAGACTGATTTGTTACATAATTAAGATAAGAAGCCCGAATAGGCCTGCCTGCTGGTTGTAATTAATAGAACATATTCAGTTTATAGTTATTACCCTATGGCTTGCCTAAGTGTTAAGACGGGGTCCTATAGGCATAATATCTACTGAGTTCAGAAAATAGTAAGGCTTGAAATAAATTGTTTGAATGCATACTTGTTAAACTTGCTAAGTGAGGGAATCAGATTATTAAAAGAGAGGCAGGATTTAACGAATCGATTATAAATTCTGCAACTGTCAGTATCCATTATTGCTGATTTTGTATCTAACACTGAGTGAGGCGAATCAGATTCGATTAGAAATTCCTATAGGCATGCTTTATGCGTTGCTGATTTTGAACTTATAGACATGGTGTAAAAATGCAGAAACCTTATAGACATAGTATCTAAATACATAAGTCTTGTTTTAAACCTATAAACATGGTATCTAGATGCAATTGATTATGCAAAAGTGAACAATCCTATAGGCATAATTTCTATACGAAGTTGGATATGCAGAATTCAGAATAGACCTATAGGCATGATTTCTATTTGAATATGCAGAATTCAAGATACCTATAGACATGATTTATATATGTATTTGATATGCATGAATATAGTATCCCTATAGTCATGATTTCTATATGTATGCAAAATTGTAATAGACCTATAGACATGATCTCTATATGTGTTGGAAATATGCAAAATTATGATAGACCTATAGACATGATTTCTACCCTTTGCATGCATAGTTACCCACCCTTTTTCACTAGCCAGCCCCAAGCGTTCATTACAACTTATTACAAACCAGAATGAATAAGAATTACATAAAAAAAAAAATAGTAAAATAAAAGTACAACCAAAGGAGAGCCTGACCCAGACTTCCTGTCTGAAATATGAGATAAACCAACTCAAAGACCATTGATCCAAAGCCTTTCTCCAATCTGAGTGTGTCAAAGTTCCCTAAGAGCCTCAATGGGATTCCGGGCAATGCTCACACCCAAATGATATCACCAGAATAGGGACAGGTGCAGTGTGGAAGGGCCAGCCCTCAAGTGTCCAAGTTCAGAGGGAGCTCAAAGGGTCCCAAGGCAAGGCTCACAAGAGGGGGGCAAAACTTAAAATCTAAGAGAGAGTGTAAGTGAAGAACATAATTTTAAGGAATAAAGGAGAGGGAAACAGCCACAAACAGGTACACAAAAGGGGTACAGGGAGCAGGGGAATTGCAAAGAGCCTATTGCTTAGGCTAGGGCAAGCTTTAGGCGTACCCACCAATGGAGGATGCTGGCATGCCTATAAGTCCGCCAGGACACATCATATTAGAAGCTAGGATCCCAGGGGATCAAGTTTGAGTCATGGACAATAATTTGTAGTACTGCCATGCCTCAAACCATAGCATAAATGCATAGGGAGTGGGGGTTTTGGGATTCACAACAAATTTAGAATAGGCAGAAGGAAATACTAGCATGTTAAAGTAAACATTGAACTACACATAAGCAGTAGGCAGACATGCAGGTAAAGGTAGTAAATAACACATTGTTGTGATTGCTGAAAACCTTAATCAGGACATACGAGTTTCAAGGAAGCAAAATACAGCAGTAGTAGTACTTGGAAAATAGGCCACAACACAAGTAACAAGAGAAAATGCTTTTGAATGTGAGTGTGAGTTCAGAAAACTAAGAGTGTTCGTATGTGTCTTGTGTCAATGAAAGAGCAGGTATTTATAGTGTCGAAAGAGGCAGAAATATGGCAAGAAATAACCGTGTACCAATTAAAATCAATCAGTAGAAGAGCTTCCGTTAATTAAGGAGTTCATACTTAAACGGTCATGAAAAGAAATCATTTAAGGAAAGAGATTGAGTAAGCATCTTGTGCAAAGTAGGCAATTAGGGGTAAATACATAGTAGTTTAATTAAGGGAAGAATCTTTAATATACACGGTTAAACAAATAAGGTAAGATACCCAATAAAATCAATCAATACATAGTAAATCAAGGAGTCAGGGATTCGAAATTACTGGTTCACGAGTAAACCAAGTCAAAAAGGCTAAGGAAAGTTTTTGAATCAAACCAAGTAACAGGGAAATTAGCACAACAAGGAAAGAATCAATCAGATTTACCCAAAGGAGGTCTGAAATCAGTCAAGAAATTGAAAGTCATTTTAGAGGGGAAACTCATCATATATAAAGAGTACACAAGTATTAGGCATGCGAGGCTGAACAGCAAATAGCATAGGAACATGGTAGTCCTCTTAGTGACAAAGAAGAGGGAGAGTATCAAATAGCATACAGAGGGTCCAGTAGAAAGACCCTAGAAGAGTTTAGCAGGAAATCAGAATCATATAAAGAAACAAAGGTTGAAACAAAGATTTCGAAACTCAGTCGAGCAGTAGATGAAACAATCTTTAGAAACTCGAATAGGTCCAAAGAAGTTAGGGTATTGAAATCAAACAAGTTCAAAGATGAAGAACAAGCAAATCACATAGCGAATAGTCTCAATACTCGGATGAAACCCCAAATTTTAGGGTTTTGCCATCAATCGAGTGTAGAGATGAAAAGACAAGTAATCATGGCAAAAATACTAACGAAATAAGTTCAGAATTCTCAGAAAGGAACTGAGACTTTTAACATACATTTTCCAGTAGAAGAATAATCATAAGAAACACAATAGAAGAACACATAAGAAATACAGTAGAAGAAACACATAGGAAATACAGTAGAAGAAACACATAGGAAATACAGTATAAGGAACTTATAAGAAACCCAGTAAAAGACAAACATGCGAAACACAATAGAACATGCTAAAGATCAGAGAAACTTTGAAGGATAACTTAACGAAACCCTAAATCGGCAAAGATGAAGGCTCTGAAGGTATAGTTTTGAATGAACTTTGAGAAAATGTTTTAAAAGCTTAGAGAAAACACTGCTATACAACGGATCTAAAAGAATCGGAAAAACCTCGAAGGGTTAGGGTTTCAGAAGAACCCAGGTGATGAGAAAGGCCTGGAAAGTTATTGATCTGAGCCGGAGAAGTCGAAATCAGGCTCGAATAACCATGGCTGGCCGGAGCAAGGTTGGAGACGGCCATGGAA
Organism: Nicotiana attenuata; assembly: GCF_001879085.1. Taxonomy (NCBI): domain Eukaryota; kingdom Viridiplantae; phylum Streptophyta; class Magnoliopsida; order Solanales; family Solanaceae; genus Nicotiana; species Nicotiana attenuata. The sequence goes on along the minus strand of NW_017671704.1, from coordinate 34,665 downwards.
CTCGAATCAAACAAAGTCTGGGCCAAGCTTCCTTATGGTCAGGCCTTGACACCACAGTAACCAGGCGTATAGGAGTTATGGGAGGCCGGTATAGGACTTCAATGGCCTTGGAAGCCATGGATTCCAGTGATTTTAGGGTAGAAGTGGAGGGAGGCGGCTAGGGTTTGAGAAGCTTCGAGAGAGAATTCAAAGAAAGGGGGGTTTCAAAGGCGGCTAGGGATGCAAAATGACTAGGGTTTGGGGTTAAGGGGAAATTAAAAAAGGAAAGATTAAAAGGTGGCCGTTGATCATTTTGATCAACGGCCTGGATTGAATGGGGAATCCAGGCGGGTTGTTTAGAAGGGTCGTGGGTCGAGTAGATTAGGTAATTGGGTTGGGTAATTGGGTTTAGGAATTGGGTTTGATTAGAGGTTCAAATTCGGCTAAAATTGAAATGCAAATGGGCTATCATTTAAATAGCCATTTTCCCTCATTTATTTTATAAAAAATAATAAATAATTTTTGGAAGTAAATAAAAGGCACCAAAATGACTAATAACATATAATTATCAATTTGAAAATACTGGACTTATTTTTTATAAATATAGACGCAATTAAATCTTAAAAGGGGCTACTATTGCAATTATATGCAATTTGGCTTTAAAAATACTAAATAAATTCGTAAAAATATGCAAAAACATATATTAGCTATATTTTAGTATAAATATGAGAATCCAATAAATGAATCACCAAAATGATAATTTTGGGAATTATTATTGGGTTTTTTATGAATAAAAATAGGGGAATAAATTGGTTTAAAAATCTTTAAAAATTAAGGAAAAATAATAAAACATTTGGACATGCTTATATATGTGTACATATGCTATTTTGAAAGTATTTTGCATATTAAAAATATACAGGAAAAAATTGTGTATCAACAGCTGCCCCTCTTTACCCGGGAAGGATGAAAGAGTTGTCGGGTAAAGATATGATGGCCAATTTTGACCTGGCGAAACGGTTTGAAGAGGTTTGGCCGTGCTCTGGCTTTTGAGCTGCCTACATATCCCTGGTCTTACAGGAATCAGGCCATATGTAGTTCAGGATCCGTCGGCGGAATATGCCGATGGAGACTTTCCAAGAGCGGACGCAATATTCTGGACGGGGTGAGTGGGCGTCTTGTGAGAATGGTTAAGGTTTGATATGGCTGCGGGAACTGGAGCGGGCTTGCTCCTGCCGGGACGGCTGTTGCTCGCCGGTTTACCTGCAAATAAGCAAATACAAGAATATATTGTGCATAAATTTAAACGTGATGCAAATTCCCGTCGGACCATGAATGTTGTCTTTGGACGATTAGGATGACGTCCTTAGACCATGATGTCCTGGGCCATGAAATGATGCTCCCGACCTATGAGAATGATGCCTTCAAACCATGATGCCTTAGAATAATGATATGCAAAAGATTAAAGGAATCCTCAGGCCATGGCATGGCGTTCTCGGGCTATGAAAATGGTGCCTCCGAACAATGATGCCCTTGGATATTTTGGCCATCTTTCAGCCCATGAAATGCAGTATTTGGCGATCTTTCAGCCCATGAGATGCGTAAATAAAGCGACGATCTTTCAGCCATGCAGAATATAAATAAGGTGGCAATCTTTCAGCCCATGAGATGCGTAAATAAAGCGGCGATCTTTCAGCCATGCAGAATATAAATAAGGTGGCGATATTTCAGCTCATGAGATGCGTAAATAAAGCGGTGATCTTTCAGCCATGCAGAATATAAATAAGGTGGCGATCTTTCAACCTTGCAGAACGTAAAATAAAGTGGCGATATTTCAGCCATGCAGAATGTAAATGAGGTGACGATCTTTCAGCCATGCAAGCGTAAATAAAGTCGCGATCTTTCAGCCATGCAGAATGTAAATGAGGTGGCGATCTTTCAGCCATGCAAGCATAAATAAAGCGACGATCTTTCAGCCATGCAGAATGCAAATGAGGCGGCGATCTTTCAGCCATGCATAATGCAAATGAGGTAGCGATATTTCAGCCATGCAAGCGCAGATGGAGACAGTGTTTAGTCTCGGAAGGCATAATGGTAGCCTTATGCAATGCAGACAATCCAGATGGAGAAAGTGCTTAGTCTCGGAAGGCAAANTTATAAATATAGACGCAATTAAATCTTAAAAGGGGCTACTATTGCAATTATATGCAATTTGGCTTTAAAAATACTAAATAAATTCGTAAAAATATGCAAAAAATATATTAGCTATACTTTTTTATAAATATGAGAATCCAATAAATGAATCACCAAAATGATAATTTTGGGAATTATTATTGTTTTTTTTAATGAATAAAAATAGGGGAATAAATTGGTTTAAAAATCTTTAAAAATTAAGGAAAAATAATAAAACATTTGGACATGCTTACATATGCGTACATATGCTATTTTGAAAGTATTTTGCATATTGAAAATATACAGGGAAAAATTGGGTATCAACAGCTGCCCCTCTTTACCCGGGAAGGATGAAAGAGTTATCGGGTAAAGATATGATGGCCAAATTTTGGCCTGGCAAAATGGTTTGAAGAGGTTTGGCCGTGCTCTGTCTTCTGAGCTGCCTACATATCCCTGGTCTTACAGGAATCAGGCCATATGTAGTTCGGGATCCGTCGGCGGAATATGCCGATGGAGACTTTCCAAGAGCGGACGCAATATTCAGGATAGAGTGAATGATTAAGGTCTGATGGGGCTGCGGGAACTGGAGCGGAATCGCTCCTGTCGGGATGGACTTTGCTCGCCGGTTTACCTGCAAATAAGCAAATACAAGCATATATTGTGCGTAAATTTAAACGTGATGCAAATTCCCGTCGGACCATGAATGTTGTCTTTGGACGGTTAGGATGATGTCCTTAGACCATGATGTCCTGGCCCATGACGCGTGTAATAAAGGATACGCAGGCCATGAAATGATGCTCTCGGGCTATGGGAATGATGCCTCCGAACCATGATGCTTTTGAATAACGATATGCAAATGATTAAAGGAATCCTCAGGCCATGGCATGGCGTTCTCGGGCTATGCAAATGGTGCCTCCGAACAATGATGCCCTTGGATAATTTGGCGATCTTTCAGCCCATGAAATGCAGTATTTGGCGATCTTTCAGCCCATGAGATGCGTAAATAAAGCGGCAATCTTTCAGCCATGCAGAATGTAATTGAGGTGGCGATCTTTCAGCCATGCAGAATGTAAATAAAGCGGCGATCATTCAGCCATGCAGAATGTAAATAAGGTGGCGATCTTTCAGCCATGCAAGCGTAAATAGAGCAACGATCTTTCAGCCATGCAGAATATAAATAAGGTGGCGATCTTTCAGCCATGCAAGTATAAATAGAGCGGTGATCTTTCACCATGCATAATGTAAGTAAGGTGGCAATCTTTCAGCAATGCAGAACGTAAGATAAAGCGGCGATCTTTCAGCCATGCAGAATGTAAATAAGGTGGCGATCTTTCAGCCATGCAACCGTAAATAGAGCGGCAATCATTCAGCCATGCAGAATGTAAATAAGGTGGCGATCTTTCAGCCATGCAGAATATAAATAAGGTGGCGATCTTTCAGCCATGCAGAACGTAAATAAGGTGGCGCTCTTTCAGCCATGCAAGCGTAAATAGAGCGGCGATCTTTCAGCCATGTAGAATGTAAGTAAGGTGGCGATCTTTCAGCCATGCAGAATATAAATAAGGTAGCGATCTTTCAGCCATGCAGAATGTAAATAAGGTGCCGATCTTTCAGCCATGTAGAATATAAACAAGGTGGCGACCTTTCAGCTATGCAAGTGCAGATGGAGACAGTGTTTAGTTTCGGAAGGCAGAAAGGTAGCCTTATGCAATGTAGAAAATGAAGATGGAGACAGCGTTTAGTCTCAGAAGGCAGAAAGGTAGCCTTAGGCAGTGCAGAAAATGCAGATGGAGACAACGTTTAGTCTCGGAAGGCAGAATGGCAGCCTTATGCAATGCAGGAAATGCAGATAAGACGGCAAATGGTAATAGAGTCTCTTAGCTAATAACAGGTTGCCATAATTGTGACTGCTAGGGATATTGTGATGTAAGGCATATCACCGATATGCGTGGATAGCAAATGCTGGTAAATGCAATAATTCTGAGAGTTGTATTCCCGAACAACGTTTGTCTCGCGAGTGTATAGTATGTCAGATGCTTTCACAATCCAAGTGTCTGCGTCCAAAGAAAAATCGTGAGTTTTGTAGAGGGGAGGTTAGTTCGTATCCCTGCTGGCCTTGCTTGACCTGTTCGTCTGTAATCTGGTGATACGGTATGTATCATTGGGGGGTAGCGTCGCTGAACAAAGCGATTTCGATAATAAACATGCATGGATTTGTAAAAAACAAGATATAAGTATATATTTAAGAACAACTTTTAGATGAACCGACTACTGTGAAGTGGCTCAAGTCATTGCAACTTCTCTTGCTACGAAATTTTGAGGGTCCTCCTCAAAAATTCTACCCCAGTTTAATGAGCTGATGCTTCTGACGGCTACTCGCGATGACGGGCTGAAATTACTTCGGAATTTTGAGGGTCCTCCTCAAAATTCTGCCCCAGTTTCCAATTGCAGGGGAAAATGAAAATTTTATTGAATTGTGACCGAACCCATAAGGCTGCCTACGTATCCCCTCTTAAACGAGAATCAGGTCAGACGTAGCTCAAATTACATCATATAAAGATTACACATAATAGTGCTTGACTGCATCTGAATTAATCGGTTTCGGCCAGACTTCTCCGTCCATTTCAGCAAGTATGAGGGATCCTCCTGTCAGATCCCGGTGAACCATGTATGGACCTTGCCAGTTGGGGGAAAACTTCCCTTTGGCTTCATCATGTTGCGGAAAGACTTTCTTTAATACCAGCTGCCCTGGTGTGAACTGTCTCGGCTTGACTCTTTTGTTGAAGGCTCTGGACATCCTGTTCTGATAAAGTTGACCATGGCGAACTGCATTCATTCTTTTCCCATCTATGAGAGCCAGATGCTCGTAACGAATCTTCACCCACACTGCATCGTCGAGTTCAGCTTCTTGTATGATTCTTAAGGAAGTATTTTCTTCTTCGGCTGGAATGACGACTTATGTACCATAAACAAGCATATAGGGGGTTTCCCCAGTTGATGCACGGACTGTGGTGCGATATCCCAATAAAGCAAATAAAAGCTTCTCGTGCCACTGCTTATGCTTCTATACCATTTTCCTTAGTATCTTCTTAATGTTCTTGTTGGCGACTTCTACAACTCCATTCATTTGAGGCCTGTAAGCTGTGGAATTCTTGTGGCTAATCTTGAAGGTTTCGCACATGGCTTTCTTCAAGTCGTTGTTGAGATTGGAGCCATTATCAGTGATGATCAACTCTAGGATACCGAATCGACAAACAATACGGTCGCGGACGAAGTCTGCCACGAGTTTCTTAGTTACCGCTCTGTATGATGCTGTTCGACCCACTTGATGAAATAGTCGATTGCTACTAGGATAAATTTGTGTCCGTTGGAAGAGGCGGGCTTAATTGGTCCAATGACATCCATTCCCCAGGTGGTGAAAGGCCATGGTGAGCTTGTTGCATTAAGCTCATTGGGAGGCACCTTTATCATGTCTGCATATATCTGACAGCGGTGGCATTTCCAAAGTCATCCAAAAGTAACAAGACCGGAGTATCTTCTTGGCTAAGACAAAGTCGTTCATATGTGGACCACAGGTCCCAGCGTGAATTTCTTCTAGCAGCTTGGATGCTTCCTTTGCGTCAATACACCTGAGTAGTCCCAAATCAGGAGTCCTCCTATACAGAATTCCTCCACTGTGGATGAAGTTGTTGGATAACCTCCGAAGTGTGCGCTTTTGAATAGGATTCGCAAGTTCTAGGTATTCTCCTTTTGTCAAATATTCCTTTTTTCCGTCTGCTTCTTCCTCAACATGGGCACAGTAAGCTGGCTGATTATGAATTTTCACCGGAATGGGATCAATGAAATTCTTATCGGGATGCTGTATCATGGACGACAAGGTAGCCAATGCATCGGAGAATTCATTCTGGATTCTGGGAACATGTCGAAATTCTGTCTTTGTGAACCTCTTTCTCAATTCCTGTACGTGATGCAGATACAGGAGTATCTTAGAGTTCTTGGTTGCCCATTCTTCTCAGACCTGATGTATGATTAAGTCTGAATCTCCAATTACTGGCAACTCTTGAACGTTCATGTCAATGGCCATCTTGAGCCCTAGGATGCAGGCTTCATACTCGGCCATATTGTTGGTGCAGGGGAACCTGAGTTTGGCAGACACCGGATAATGCTGACCTGTTTCTGATGCTAGGACTGCTCCTATGCCAACTCCTTTGAAATTTGCCGCTCCGTCGAAAACATTCTCCAACCGTCATAGGATTCTGCAATGTCTTCTCCTACGAACGATACCTCTTCATCGGGAAAGTATGTTTTCAAAGGTTCATATTATCCATCTACGGGGTTTTTAGCAAGGTGATCTGCTAGTGCCTGTCCCTTGATTGCTTGCTGAGTCACGTAGACAATGTTAAATTCACTCAACAGGATTTGCCACTTGGCTAGCTTGCCCGTGGTATTGGGATTCTGGAAGATGTACTTCAAAGGGTCCATCCTTGATATAAGATATGTAGTGTAGGCGCAGAAGTAGTGCCTCAGCTTCTGGGCCACCCAAGTCAGAGCGCAACAGGTACGCTCTAACAGAGAGTACCGGGCCTCGTACGGAGTGAACTTCTTGCTGAGATAGTAAATGGCCTGCTCTTTCCTCCCCGTTTCATTATGCTGCCCCAGGACGCAACCGAAGGCACCATCTAATACTACAATGTAGAGTAGTAAAGGTCTACCTGACTCGGGCGGGACCAAAACTAGTGGTGTTGACAGGTATTCCTTGATTCCGTCGAAAGCTTTTTGGCAGTATTCGGTCCATTTGGTAGCGACATCCTTCTTTAACATCTTGAAGATCGTCTCACAGATGACAGTAGATTGTGCTATGAACCGGCTGATGTAGTTGCGTCTCCCTAAGAAACTCATCACGTCCTTCTTGTTCTTTGGCGGTGGTAGTTCTTGAATGGCTTTGACCTTTGATGGATCCAATTCTATTCCTCGGCGGCTCATAATAAACCCAAGTAATTTTCCAGCAGGAATCCCAAATGCGCACTTTGGGAGATTGAGTTTCAGATTGTACCTTTACAACCTATTGAAAAACTTTCTCAAATCTTCCATGTGATCAGTGGCCTTCTTGGACTTGATGATAATGTCATCTACGTACACCTCGATCTCCTTGTGTATCATATCATGAAAAATAGTAGTCATGGCCATCATGTAGGTGGCCCCTGCTTTCTATAACCCAAACGGCATCATCTTGTAGCAGTACATTCCCCATGGAGTAATGAAAGCCGTTTTCTCAGCATCTTCTTCATCCACCCAAATCTGGTGGTATCCGGCGAAACAATCCACAAATGATTGCAGCTCATGCTTGGCGCAATTGTCGATCAGGATGTGTATGTTATGCAAAGGGAAGTCGTCTTTCGGACTGGCCCGATTGAGATCCCGGTAGTCGACACAGACTCTACCCTTCCCGTCCTTCTTTGGTACTGGCACAATGTTAGCTAACCATGTCGGATACTCAACGACCCTGAGAACTTTAGCTTTGACCAGCTTAGTGACTTCTTCCTTGATTTTCAGACTCATACCAGTTTTGAACTTTCTGAGCTTTTGCTTTACCGGTGGACATGTTGGATAAGTTGGTAGTTTGTGAGCCACAATAGACGTGCTCAGGCCCGTCATGTCGTCATATGACCAGGCGAATATGTCCTCATATTCTCTTAGAAACTCTGTGTATTCCTTTTTTTCTCATGACGATAAGTGAACACTGATTCGCATTTCATTGACATTTACTGCATCTCCCATGTTAACAATTTCTATCTCATCCAGTTTGGACTTCGGTCTGTTTTCAAAATTCTCAACTTCCTTAACAATCTCCTCCGGTATGTCATCTTCCTCTGAATCTATATCTGTTTGTTGCGTTGTCTCATTGCATGTTACAGTCATCGGTTCATCAAGATAAGTAATAGTAATGCTGTATAAGTAGAGTAATGAGAGAAAATAAAAAGAGTGTTGATTTATAAAAAAAATGAAATGCTTCGATAAATTCCATAACTGTTTTGAACATTGAAGATCTTATGCGGAAATTTACAATGTGAAAGAAAAACTAGTAAAGTTAAAAGATAGTGCATGATGCTTGTTCAGCCTTGCTACCCCGAGGCTCGCCGGGCTTTGGTGGTTCTGATGGTCCAGTTATTGAGGCATGCTCCTCCACTCACAGCTTGTATGGAAGGGCCTTCCTGTCACGACCCCAGTTCGCCCTCCGTGAACATGTCGTGATGGCACCTAGTCCCTACGACTCGGTAAGCCTAACAATGCGGAAATAACATAACTTACGGAAGCGAATAATTAAACTAAACAAACTAGAAGGGTAACTGTTTATAAATGCTGCCCGACATATACAACCCAATAATTCGGAAGTCTACAATATCATACCAAAACCCGGAAACTCACGGGAACACAAGCTAGAAGAAGTACTATAAATGCTCTAATCTCCAGAATGTCTAAGGCAAAAGTACGAAAGGAAAAGCTAACTGCTAAAGTTAGAATAAGATAGAGACTCCTGGTCTGCGGACGCGGCAGATGTACCTTGAAGTCTCTTCTAGATCTCTCTGCCTCGAGAGTGATACGCCTGGGTAGAGCTACCTGGATCTGCACATGAAGAACATGCGCAGAAAGGGCATGAGTACACCACAGCGATACTCATTAAGTGCCAAGCCTAACCTTTGTTGGGTAGTGACGAGGAAGGTCAGGGCCCTACTGAGGTTAAACAATATAATATGAATTAACAGTATAAAAACAGGCAGTAATAATGAGTACAGCAATGGAGTAAGACAGGCTAAACAAAGCGATAACAATTACACAAAGAACGGAGTAAACGCGAAATATGTACAGCTCAATACCAATGGTAACAATGAGGATCTCCCAGGATACCATCCTGTAGTCCTTTTCACAACTGTCTAGTGGATCACCCGGGATACCGTCCCGTAGTCCATCATACGTATATATCTGAAGGATCTCCCGGGGTACCGTCCCGTAGTCCAACTATCAATGTGCAGGGGGATCTATCGGGAATCAAACCCGCAGTCCCAAAGTAAAAGGCAGGGGGATCTATCGGGAATCTAACCCGCAGTCCCAAAGTAAACAAACAAGGGGGGAGCTACCGGAATCCCACATCCGTAGTCCCAATATAAATACGCAGCCACAACAAGAAGATATTCAGAACTAGAGTACAAAAAAATAAAAGGCAACAAGTAGTTCTAGCCTAACATGCTTCACGTAGTACAATCAAGGCAACTTAAGCAAATAGGCAATTTAGGTTAGCTAAGCATGCTTTTCTAGACTAACACAGGCTATAATTGCAAGTAAAATAAAGCAGGTAAGAAAGAAACTCAGTCTAAATATTTAAAGTAAAACCGGACTTTCAACAATTAGCTCAAGTACGCGCTCGTCACCTCACGTACAAGGCATTCAATTACCAAATATCATATCCTAAGGGGAAAAGTTCCCCACACAAGGTTAGACAAGCCACTTACCTCAAACCCGCTCAAAAATCAACTCGAATCCACACCTTTGCCACGAGTATCCGACTCCAAATGGCCAAAATCTATTCATTTCAATTACATCTCGTAAATAACATCTCAAGCAACTGATTCCACTATGTAATTTAAAGCTAAGACGCGAATTGAGGTAAAATGACCAAAATGCCCCTCAGGCCAACGTGGTCAAAACCTGAGGTTCGAACCAAAACCTGGTTACCCATTCCCCTACGAACCCAAATATGTAATTTGTTTTGAAATCGGACCTCAAATTGAGGTCCAAATCCCGAATTTTAGCAAAACCTAGGTTCTACCCAACATACCCAAATTTCCCCATTAAAATCTTTGATGTGAAGTTGAAATTATGTTAAAAGATGTTAAGGAGTGATGAAAATGAGTTAAAAGTCACTTACCAATCATTTTGAAGAAGAAGAATCGTTGGGAAAATCGCCTCTTATGTTTTGGGTTATTGAAAAGTGACAAATGACTGAAATTCCCATTTATTTATACCCCTCGGAAGCCCCCTGCGCGGACCGCGCAAAAAGGGACCGCGGCCGCGCTGACCTACTTGATGACCTGCTGATCTCTAAAGTTCCCTGCGCGGGCCGCGCGAAGACGACCGCGGCCGCGCAGTACCCACCGCGGACCGCGCAATGGCGATCGCGGCCGCACAACACCAACCGCGGACCGTGCAAAGGCGACCGCGGCTGCGCTGGAGGGTTCAGAGTCGGCAATATTTTCGTGAACCTGCAACATCTGGTATTTCAAGCCTAAGGTATCTCGGGACCTACTCGAAACTCACCCAAGCCCTCGGGGCTCCAAACCAAAAATACACACCACCTCAAAAACATTCTACGGACTTATCCGTGCGAACAAATCGCCAAAATAACATCATATACATCAAATCAAGCCTGAAAGCTCATGTTTTCTTCCAAATTTTTCATAGAACATCATGTTCCCATTTAAGTCCGAAACACGTCGAACGACGTCCACTTTCAACCAAACTTTACAAAAAGTTTTTAATTCATACATAAGACTTGTACCGGGCACCGGAACCAAAATACGGGCCCGATACCAACATGTTCTAACCAATTTTCATTTCAATTTTCTTCATAAATTTCAAAAAAACAATTTTACTCAAAAATTCATTACTCGGGCTTGCGACCTCGGAATTCTATTCCGGGCATACGCCCAAGTCCCATATTTTCCTACGGACCCTCCGGAACCCTCGAATCACGGGTCCGGGTCCGTTTACCCAAAATATTGAACGGAGTCAAATTTACTCATTTTAATATCAAATTTTAGCATTTATCACATAATTTCATATTTAAGCTTTCCGGCTATGCGCCCGGACTACGCACACAAATCGAGGCGACTACAAATGAGGTTTTCAAGGCCTCGGAAGCACGGAATGAGTAAAAAAAATAGGTGATGACCCTTTGGATCGTCACAAAGGGGGTGATGGCTGAAAACGCTGACCTTCAAGTGCAGGTGGCCAACTTAACTGCCGAGCTTGACAGGAGGATGGCGGAAGTTGTCGACCTTAGAGGCGAGCTGAGCTCTAAGGCTGATGGATTGGCTCATGCAGAGAGGGATAGGGCAACTGCCATCTCTGAGGTAGCGACTTTGGAAGATGCCCTTCGTGTTTGTATATCAGAACAGGATAAGGAGGTGGAGGCATATGCGCTTATGATGTTTTATACGTCAAAACCACACAAGAGGGGGGTTGATTTGTGTGGTACCCAATTTTTGCTTTAGAAGAACCTGGTTCTTCTAGGTGTACTTACTACTACTGTTTGCGGAATTAAGAGTGCATAAAATAAAGAACTCAGAGATTTTTACGTGGAAAACACCTGGCTCAAAAGGT
>NW_017671704.1:0-19002 GCF_001879085.1 Nicotiana attenuata | reverse complement strand
AAGAGCTGGAGTAGTAGTGGCAGTAGTAGGTGTCGCCGAGGTCGCCTGGGCTCCGGCTGGATCTGCTGGTGGTGCCTCGGCGGCAGCTCGCGTAGGTGCTCTGGCTGCACCACGTGCGCGTCCTCGACCTCAACCCCGGTCCCGGCCTCTGACGGCTGCAGTAGGAGGCGCGGGTGCCTGATCATCCCGAGTAGCGCGTGTCCTCACCACCTGTGAGAGAATAGAAGACAGAAGTTTAGCATTGTAATGTCAAGATATCGCACGACGAGGAAATCAAATGAAGTGAAAATTTTCCTAACAATTACATAGCCTCTCGTAGATAACTACAGACGTCTCCGTATCGATCAGCGAGACTCTAATAAACCGGCCTGTATTCCGTGACTCCTATGAACCTAGAGCTCTGATACCAACTTTTCACGACCCCAGTTCGCCCTCCGTGAACATGTCATGATGGCACTTAGTCCCTACGACTAGGTAAGCCTAATAATGCGGAAATAACATAACTTACGGAAGCAAATAATTAAACTAAACAAACTACAAGGGTAACTGTATATAAATGTTGCCTGGCATATACAACCCAATAATGCGGAAGTATACAATATCATTCCAAAACCCGGAAACTCACGGGAACACAAGCTAGAAGAAGTACTGTAAATGCTCTAATCTCCAGAATGTCTAAGGCAAAAGTATGAAAGGAAAAGCTAACTGCTAAAGCTAGAATAAGATAGAGAATCCTGGTCTGCGGACGCAGCAGATGCACCTCGAAGTCTCTGCTAGATCTCTCCGCCTCGAGAGTGATACGCCTGGGTAGAGCTACCTGGATCTGCACATGAAAAACATGCGCAGAAAGGGCGTGAGTACACCATAGTGGTACTCAGTAAGTGCCAAGCCTAACCTCGGCTGGGTAGTGACGAGGAAGGCCAGGGCCCTACTGAGGTTAAACAATACAATATGAATTAACAGGATTAAAACAGGCAGTAATAATGAGTACATCAATGGAATAAGACAGGCTAAACAAAGCAATAGCAATTACACAAGGAACGGAGTAAACACGCAATATGTACAGTTCAATACCAATGGTAACAATGTGGATCTCCCAGATACCGTCCTGTAGTCCTTTTCTCAACTGTCTAGTGGATCTCCCGGGATACCGTCCCGTAGTCCATCATAGTATATATCCGAAGGATCTCCCGGGATACCGTCCCGTAGTCCAACTATCAATGTGCAAGGGGATCTATCGGGAATCTAACCCGCAGTCCCAAAGTAAATATGCAAGGGGATCTATCGGGAATCGAACCCGCAGTCCCAAAGTATAAGGCAGGGGGATCTATCGGGAATCTAACCCGCAGTCCCAAAGTAAACAAACAAGGGGGGAGCTACCGGAATCCCACATCCGTAGTCCCAATGTAAATACACAGCCACAATAAGAAGATATTCAGAACTAGAGTACAAAAAAATACAAGGCAACAAGTAGTTCTAGCCTAACATGCTTCACGTAGTACAATCAAGGCAACTTAAGCAAATAGGCAATTTAGGTCAGCTAAGCATGCTTTTCTAGACTAACACAGGCTATAATTGCAAGTAGAATAAAGCAGGTAAGAAAGAAACTCAGTCTAAATATTTAAAGTAAAACCAGACTTTCAACAATTAGCTCAAGTACGCGATCGTCACCTCACGTACAAGGCATTCAATTACCAAATATCATATCCTAAGGGGAAAGGTTCCCCACACAAGGTTAGATAAGCCACTTACCTCAAACCGGCTCCAAAATCAACTCGAAACCACACCTTTGCCACGAGTATCCGACTCCAAATGGCCCAAATCTATTCATTTCAATTACATCTCGTAAATAACATCTTAAGCAACTGATTCCACTATGTAATTTAAAGCTAAGACGCGAATTTAGGTAAAATGACCAAAATGACCCTCAGGCCGATGTGGTCAAAACCCGAGGTTCGAACCAAAACCCGGTTACCCATTCCTCCACGAACCCAAATATGTAATTTGTTTTAAAATCGGACCTCAAATTGAGGTCCAAATCCCCAATTTTAGCAAAATCTAGGTTCTACCCAACATACCCAAGTTTCCCCATTAAAATCTTTGATCTGAAGTTGAAATTATGTTAAAAGATGTTAAGGAGTGAAGAAAATGAGTTAGAAGTCACTTACCAATCATTTTGAAGAAGAAGAATCGTTGGCAAAATCGCCTCTTATGTTTTGGGTTATTGAAAAGTGACAAATGACTGAAATTCCCGTTTATTTATACCCTTCGGAAGCCCCCTGCGCGGACCGAGCAAAAAGGGACCGCGGCCGCGCTGACCTACTTGATGACCTGCTGATCTCTGAAGTTCCCTGCGCGGGCCGCGCGAAGACGACTGCGGCCGCGCAGCACCTACCGCGGACCGCGCAATGGCGATCACGGCCACACAGCATCAACCGCGGCCGCGCTGGAGGGTTCAGAGTCTGCAATATTTCCCTGAACCTGCAACATCTTGTATTTTAAGCCTAAGGTATCCCGGGACCTACTCGAAACTCACCCAAGCCCTCGGGGCTCCAAACCAAACATAGACACCACCTCAAAAACATCCTACGGACTTATCCGTGCGATCAAATCGCCAAAATAACATCATATACATCAAATCAAGCCTCAAAGCTCATGTTTTCTTCCAAATTTTTCATAGAACATCAAGTTCCCATTTAAGTCCGAAACACGTCAAACGACGTCCGCTTTCAGCCAAACTTTACAGAAAGTGCTTAATTCATACATAAGACCTGTATCGAGCGCCGGAACCAAAATACAGGCCGGATACCAACATGTTCTAACCAATTTTCATTTCAATTTTCTTCATAAATTTCAGAAAAACAATTTTACTCAAAAATTCATTACTTGGGCTTGAGACTTCAGAATTTGATTCCGAGCATACGCCCAAGTCCCATATTTTCCTACGGACCCTCTAGGACCGTCAAATCACGGGTCTGGGTCCGTTTATCCCAAATGTTGACCGAAGTCAAACTTAGTGAATTTAATACCATAATTTAGCGTTTTCTCACAGAATTCATATTTAAGTTTTCCGGCTACGCGTCCGGACTATGCACGCAAATCGAGTCGACCCTAGATGAGGTTTTCAAGGCCTCAAAAGTACGGAATGGGTAGGAAAACAAGTGATGACCCCTTTGGGTCGTCACACTTCCTCCCCCTCCTCCTCGAGAATGACGCAACAATCCATATCATCATCTTCCAGGAACAAATTCTTCACTGCTGCTAGTGCTTCCTCTTCTTCTGACCCATAGATAACATCGGCCGGTTGGAAAGTCTGTTCCAAGTGTGGTATTGGCTGCTCCAGCGGATAGGAAGGACCGCGCCATGGTGGCGACCAGTTGTTGAATTCCTCCCAGGTGTATTCATATCCTAGACCGAAGGTGGTGCCATGCTTCTTGAGCTTTATGGGCTTAGCGATTCCTTGGAGATTCTTGCCAAGCCCTTTACCCGGTTCGTACCCACTCCAATTCAATATGCTTTCGATTTTATTGTCATACCATTTGTCCTTTTCAACGGTGTTGACTCGCTCGATGGGGTGATAGGCCTCCCCACCTATCTTTCTTCTGCCTCCGATTATTCGAATGGTCTGGCAACTGTATATGGGGTTGCTACCGTTGTGTGAATGATCACCTCCTGGTGATTGTACTCAAACTTCACTGCCTGATGTAGTGTTGACACTACGGCCCCAGCTGCATCAATACAGGGTCGTCCTAACAGCAGATTATAAGATGCCGGCACGTCTATCACTTGAAAATCCACATCTGACCAAGTAGACCCCATTTGTAAACACAGACTAATTTCCCCAATGGTGGACCTTTAGGAGCCGTCGAAAGCTTTTACGTTGATGGCCACGTCCTTGATCTCATGCAGCCCCTTACCCAACGTCCTGAGTGTTACCAACGGACAAATGTTGAGGCTGGACCCCCCATCAATCAGGACTCTGGTGATAAAATAATCTTCGCATTGTACGGTGATTTGCAATGCCTTGTTATGATCCAACCCTTCTGGTGGCAACTCATCTTCATGAAAAGTGATCTTGTGACTTTCCAATACCTGTCCTACCGTGTTAGCCATCTCTCCGCCGGTGATGTTTCTTGGCACATATGCTTCACTTAGCACCCTTAACAAGGCATTCCTATGTGCATCAGAATTTTTTAGCAAATCAAGGATAGAAATTTACGCCGATGTTTTGTTCAGCTGATTAATGACCGAGTATTCCTTGGCCTGTATCTTTCTCTAGAGATCATCCGGCCCGGTCTCAGTGATGGTTGGCCGGCTAGAAGCTTGCTTGCTTGACTCAGCCAGATGTACCGGAGTATAAACTCTACCAGTTCTCGTCATACCTTGTGCCGTAATAGCTTCTCCGAACATAACCTTGTCTTTCCTTCTTGACTCGGCTGTGTAGTCCCATGGTATAGCCTTCGTATGGAACAGTGTTATGGATGAAATTGCCATTGGAATTGGCGTGGCTATCATTACTCCGAACGGCGCCTGCACCTTGGGCGGTAAGACTGCAACTTTGAATGGTGTAGGTGCCTTTGCTGGAGACATGAATTCGACCTCAATTGGCGCTGGCGTCTTTGCAGATGGTGGTGCTTCAAACTCCAGCGGTATGGACATATTTACCTCGGCATCCCCAGAGGGCTGAATCTGGACTATGATCGGAGTAATGGTGACTATTGGTTGCTTTGGGTCGTCACCTTCTGTGATCAAACCGATCGATCCTTTGAGATCCCAATCATCCTCTATTTCAATCATGTGAACGCCTCCTCCCTTGTGGTCAGGCAGAGGGTTATTGCGGACATTTGGAGCAGGCTCCTTTGCCACAATAATTTTGTTATCATTTAGAGTACGGATTTTATCTTTCAGAGAACGGCATTCGTCAATGGTGTTTCCTTTCATGCCGGAATGGTATGCACAGGATTTATTTAGATTAACCCACTGACAAAGGTTCTCAGGGGTTACAACAGGGATAGGGGTGACATAACCAGCAGCTTTATGTCTTTCATACAACTGGTCGATAGGTTTAGCAATAGCCGTATACTGTTTTGGAGGTCTTCGGTCAAAATTTGGTCGAGGTTTAGGGAAGTTTTGGCGTGCAGGCGGGGATTAATAGTGGGCTAGTTGAGTATTGTAGGCTTGGTAAACATGTGCGGGTTGGGAATATTTGGGTGAAGTAGGCTGATATGTGGGTGGTGGAGGTGATTGATAAGTGGGTGAGGGTGCTTGGTAATTCGGAGTGGGCTGATATATGAGTGGAGGTGTCGGGTAGGTTTGGTATTTGATAGGAGATTTGGTTGTTTATGCAACCATCACAGCTCCTACGTCTCTCTTTTTGGACACACCACCAGATTGCAAGGCCTTGTTTGTAGCTTGCAAGGCCTCGAAGTTTTGACCATACCGCTCTTAATGCCTTCTTTGATTTGTTCCCCCAGCATGATGATGTCAGAAAATTTGTGGCTTTTAATCATCATTAGTCACTCATAGTATTGTGCGTCTTGTGCCCGGACAAAGAATTTGTTCATTGGTTCCTCCTCCAAGGCAGGTCTGACCTTAGCGGCTTCCGACCTCCAGCGAGTAGCATACTCGTGAAATGTTTTTGTAGGTTTCTTATTCAGATTCTGAATGTAGAACCCATCTTGCGCATTTTCCGTGTTAAATCTAAACCTGTCCATGAAATCAGAGGCCATACCGACCCAACTTGACCATTTCTTAGGATCCTTGCTGATGTACCAGGACAAAACATCTCTTTTCAAGCTCCTCATGAAAAGCTTCATGCGGATTTTCTCGTCTTTTCCTACTCCAACCAGCTTTTCACGGTAGGTTTGTACCCCTCGGGCAGTTCGACATCGGGCTGTATGCAAAGATCTTCGTAGTTCAGCCCTTCAATTCCCTTACTCCCTTCAACGCTCTGAATTCTGCTAGTCAATTTCCTAAGTTCTTCAGCCAGGTTGTTGATAAGCAAATCTTTATCATCAGAATCGGGTATGTTTGAGATGGGCGGGGTGGAGTGCGGCACAGTCTCCACAAAGATGGGGGTGTCATGGTGGGTGTGGAAGTGGTCATTTGTGGAGTTTTGTGGTTCTGAGATGAGCAGTGGGGTATTGGTAGTATGGCAGGTGTTGCAGTGGTGGTGAGGAGCGGGATGGTTTTGTTGCTTCGGGATGTTCTGTGGAGGTGTAGGGTTCTGAGCATTTGGGAAGTTGATATCTGGAGTAGTGAGGAAAAATGACAGATTCGCCAGATTCCGGACTTGATCGAGTTCTTCCTGAAATTTCAGCAGCTTTTGTTCCAGTTGGGATGCATTTTCCTTGGGAACTAGAGTACCATGACCATGAGTGATCTCTACCCGTTCAGTTGAGTTTTCCTTTCTGGCGTTGTTCAAATCTTCCATCTTCCCTTTGTTCTTGTTTTTGACAGGACTAAGAGGAGGAGTGGGTGGAGGGCCCCTGGATCTCGTGAAATAGGATGATGTTGCCAGAGTTCACGAACTAACCTTTGGGGAGGGGAATAAATAAACAAAAAGTAAAAACAAAAAAGGTAATAAGTTAGTGAGGTTCATGAAAAACTGTTGCAATATTTAAACACATAATGCGGGAATGTAAATCGTTAACTAATTTGGGTAGGCCTAGCGGCAAATTGATTTGGAGAACTTGGAATGCTAAATGCCTTATTTTATTGATAAAAGATAGACGAATAACGAATCAACACTAAATAACGGAAAAAATAAAGTCACTAATGGCCATTGGCGTTATTACATTTTCAATAGCGAAAAGTAAAGTCCTATCTACTTGGTCCCTGAAGGACCCTCCCCAGACTCGGCATCCTTGGCTCCGTCGAACAACTTTCCCAGCTCCCGAAGTCCCAGCAGCAGGTAGGCTCTGGCTAGATGTCCGCCTTCGTTCCCCTCAGCATTCTAACAGTCTTCGACCCTTTTAAGAAACCTTCTTTCCAGCTCCCCTATGCCTCACTCCAGGTATCCCAGTCGCTTGTTGGCATTGACGGCCATTCTAGCAAGGGTGTCATTTCAATTTCCCCAAAGCAAAAAATGGACCTTTCACAATCCCAAAAGAGTAGCAGCTTCTATGATCTTGTTGTTGGGATGGATTTCCAGGAGGGAGGGCAGATTCCCTAGATATTTTCTGACAAAAGTCTGGTCACTGGAATTTGGGGATTTCGTGCCTCATTATCTGCAAGAAAATAAGGTTAGGCCTTACCCCCACCGGACTCGACTATTTAACATCTAATTGGCATAAAGGCATTTAGTTCTCCAAATAGATGCACAGAACGTGATAATATCCTTTGGGTTTCAGGGAAACCCAGTGGACTTTGGACAAGGCTATCTTAAAGAGTCATTTTGCGGACAGCATAACTGACTCGGCTAGGTTTGACCATGATGCATGCATAGTTAAACAGAGTGAGGTTTCTATGGGGTTTTAGACTGTTACCCTTGAGCAGACAACTCAAGGGGAAAAGGAACGGAACCGTCGACCACGCTGTTGATCGACTGGTTTTACCGTAAATACGCCTTTTCCAGATTTAGGGGGTGATAATATTGGAAGAGCGCAACCACTCATTATAAGCGTTGCTATAGGATTTGTTTGGCACGAGTGGAATATGATGTTGAGCATGATTATGCAACAATTAATGGCATGTTGTCACGTAATTGCACGTTTAAGAAAGCAGCAAATACAACAATTTCGTAATTTAAAGCAGTATTAAAGGAAAGCAAAAAGGAAAGAAACAAATGACAAGTCAGTTTTGTAGTTGAAAAGGAAATTGAATGCTTAAAAGAAATAAACAAAGAGTTGCGCATAAAGAAGCATAGATTCACATTAATAGCCTTAAATGGTAAAAGCCTAAAAAAAATCCCCAACAGAGTCGCCATGCTGTCGCGCCCCCCTTTTCTCGTGAAATCGGGTTTATGACATTTGGAGAGACAACTCGTTCCTTTTGGGAACTGGGTTTTGCACGAAGAGTAGCCACCTAATGATCAGGGTGCATTAGGACACCAAAAGAGTTTGATTTGGATAACCAGAGATAGGGTAAGGGCTTGAAATTATTCTAAAAAATTATTCTAAGGGGAAGGTGTTAGGCACCCCTCAGAATACACTAGTGTGGTTCCTGCCCAGACAGTTATTGTGAATTTAGGTGCAAATAACATGTAGACAAATAAAGCTACAAATAAAAGGGGATTTTCACATAATGGTTTACAAATAAACAATGAAATATGGATCACCCCACACAATGTCCGGTAATCACTCCTCAATGAGGGGCTACACGTGACATTATCGCGTGATCATCATATCCATATCTACCCTTCCCACCCCGTCAAGGTATTAAAGCGCGGAATAGTCTCGATTACTTATTGCATGCTACTACCCGTCCCAATCCTATCAGTCCCGGAGGCACTGATGTTGGGCTTATTTGAGGTTTCAAAAGGTCAAAAATCTAAGGCGACATATAAAAGCACACATTGCACGTTTCGGGGGGGGGGGGGGGGGGGGATGCATGTAAACAAACAGAGGCTCCATCACACCTCCTTGAACAGAAAAAGCACGTAATTAGCATGATTTTCACATACTGGTTAAGGTCTGATTATCTACCAAATATGAGAGAACTTAAGGCTGAGGCAGACTGATTTATTACATAATTCAGATAAGAAGCCCAAATCAGGCCTGCCTGCTTGTTGTAATTAATAGAACAGATTCAGTTTATAGTTATTACCCTATTGCTTGCCTAAGTGTTAACGGGGTCCTATAGGCATGATATCTACTGAGTTCAGAAAATAGTAAGTCTTGAAATAAATTGTTTGAATGCATACTTGTTAAACTTGCTAAGTGAGGGAGTCAGATTATTAAAAGAGAGGCAGGATTTAACGAATTGATTATAAATTCTGCACCTGTGAGTATCCATTATTGCTGATTTTATATCTAACACTGAGTGAGGCGAATCAGATTCGATTAGAAATTCCTATAGGCATGCTTTCTATGCGTTGCCGATTTTGAACTTATAGACATGGTGTAAAAATGCAGAAACCTTATAGACATAGTTGATTAGTCGCGCAGCGAACTCAACGTTTGGATGAGTGGGCGCTAATACTTTTACCCAATAGTGGTATCGGGGTCAATTTCCACAGGGAGCTAGAAAGGGAGTTGGATATTTGCTTAGCCTAGAAATGCGTGTTTGCTTCTAATTGATCTTCTATCATTTTTGGGTTTTTATGATTATCAACTACAATTTAACAACTACTAATTATAACTAAATTATGCTAAGATATTAATTCTAGGTTGTATGCAAGATAGAGAAAAGGCACTAGGGTCGTGGCATTTACCTAGGTTGTCAACTAATGGGTAGAGATTCCTAATACAAGAATGATGATTATGGGGCTTATGCTATAACCGTTGCACGATTGCACTCACTCTCACACCTCTCGGTAGAAAGAGTGATTTTGCCCAATTGACTCTCTCGAGACCAATTGGGTAGGCTAACAAGCCAAGCAACTTATGGTTCAGGTGGGGTAATTACTCTCTCGAGGTTTTACCCGTTAATTGGGATTACCATTCTCATGGGTCCATCCCAATTCCTTGTTGGGCTAATTTTGGAGTCATAGACACTCTTTCTCAAGAAGAGTCAAGACTCACTAAGCTAGACTTAGTGTTTGCAACCACCAAATCCTAGTTAAAACATAAAATTAACCCAAATATCAAACACCCAACATCATTCAAGCATTAAACAATCACACCCATTAATTACCCACACTAGGGTTGAGCCACAACCCCAGCTAATGGGTTTAGCTAGCCATAATAGCAACAGAAATTGAAGAAGTAGTAGATAAAATCAACATATTAATTAACTAAAATGTTAATCTACAAGAATTCACGATAAAACAAGATGAAAATGCCCAAAATAGGCTAAAACTTGCGTCTCACGAGTGCTGCTGCTATCTGATATCTAAAACTTAACCTAGAAATAATAAAATATTCTATTTATACTAGGCTAGAAAAACTAGACAAAAATACCCCTGCGGGGCTGGCGCGGACCGCGCAGAAATGCAGCGCGACCACGTAGGGGTCTTGGCCTTCGATCATTCACTACTGAAGCTGGGGACGCAGACCGCACAAAGAGGTAGCGCGGCCGCGCAGGCTAATGGGCGCGGACCGCACAACAATGCAGCGCGACTGCGTGGACTCCAGCGCTGACCGCGTAGAAAAGAGTGCTGACCGCGCATGGAAACCCCTGAAATGGATGTTCTATGAATCTCCTAGCGCAGCCGCGCAGCAAATCAGTGCGGTCCGCGCTAGGTCCTCCTGTCCCTGCTTCAATGATTTTTGACACTTGAGCAGGTTTCACTCCGTTTCGAGCCGATTTTTGACTTTCGTCATCTTGTCGCTCAAACTTGCAATCAAGCGCACTTTGTAAGCATTCTGGGTCTATTTTATGACAATTTATACATAAAGCATAGGCAAGTATGGGCATAAAACGTGTAAAAATCACAGTTATCAACTCCCCCAAACTTAAACCTTTGCTTGTCCTCAAGCAAATAAAAGAAGACCCACCCCTAAAAAGGAAACATCCAAGTAATTCCAGCTTATCCTAAGGAAGCCTCATCACGCATCAATTGGGACTAACAATTGCCCTCAATACGAATGCATCATTAACACATTTTAATCTTTTAAGAACTATGGATCGAATGTGACACGAGAGCATCAAGGGTTGACTCATTTCATCAAGGTGCTTTCTCAATACCTTGGTCTTGTGAACCGAAACTCACACATCCTCAACTCTCCCCTAAGTCGAACTCACGTTTTCGAGTAATTGACATGCACAACCCGAGTTCGATGGATTTCTTCACTCACATTTTCTCTGAGCAAAGAAGGTCATAAGTTCGCTTTAGGTACCATATGCTTGCCCCTATATGTAAGTATCACTAATGTAGTCGTCCCTCAACTCAAGATTTATATAGGGCTTTTGAGGAGTCATTGTGAAGGCTTTTGGGGTGAAGGTTAGGACATGTTTTTGCTTCATTTAGGCTCAATCTTCCCCTTTTAGCAACTTTCTTTTAATTCATTATTGGCATTACTTTTTTTGAACTTATTTGAGTATTTTCACTTCTTTCAATTCTTTTCAAGGGGCTTTAGAGGACACATTGTCACTGCTTTCTTTTGCAATTCAAACCCTTTTCCTTTTTCACTTTTACACAACCTGTTTTCACTGTGTCTTTTTCTTTTGAAGATCCCTTTCCGTCTCTATTCACTTTGTGTATTTCCTTTTTGTCTTTCTTCTCTTTTTTCATTGCCTCCCTTTTCTTTTGCTTTTGCTGCTCCTTTACCGCATTGATGCCTTTCTTTTGTCTCAACCCCCAAACATAGAACTATTTGCCATTTGCTAGCAAGGGAAAGATTTGGGTGACCAAGAGAGGGTCTCATTGAGAATGGGTATAGGCTTGTAGCTTTGGTTCATGAAAGAAGAAGGTTGAGGCTCAGAAGGGGTGAACTAGGGATCATTTCATTGGTAGGTTATGGAAATTGTTCAAATTTGGAAGTTCGGACCAAGGAGGGCCTATATTCACTTCTCAAGTCAAGTTTCACCTATGATTTCGCCTCAACAAACATTCAGGGCAAGTTCTAGACCATCGGCTTGGAGCTTAGACTCACAATTCAAATTCTCACCACACACACACTCAGGGTTTGCTAAAGACATCGAGTTGAGAGCCCACAACGACCTTAGTTCCAATTCAAGCGCACAATGGCCCCACACGACCATATGATGATTGTTTGGTCAACACAAGAGTCTCAAGGCCACAATTTTCACCATCCTAAACACAACATTATGTCTTTGACCATGGGATCAAAGGCAAATGTGTTAGGCCCAAGTGAAGCTTGCCTGAGGTCCTCTTAACTACAAAATATTGAAAATCAAAAGAAGAAAAATCAAAAACGGACTCAAACCCTTAAGAAGGTTGTCACGCCATCTATCATTGGGAAGAGCCACCCGGTTCGCACAACACACTACCCTTGGAAAGAACCGTGGTATTAAGAAAACCAAGGGCTTATTGAAAACACTAAAACCAAAACAAAAGGCTACGAGCCTCACTACTATGCCGAAAACGAAAAATTTGAACGAAAATAGAAAAACCGAATGAATATGTACAATGGGGAGTAGAATATACAACGGGATGAATATATACATAAGAGTCTAAAAGTAGCCAAAGTTAAAAGTTATATACAGGCCAACTATTCAAAAATCAAAGACAATCCAAAACATAGACTAGAAATGAAATAAATATATACAGTCATCCAGTGTATCATAATCAAAATGGTAGGGCGCACCCCCACGAATAAAAGCTGGCATTGTCCCCAATGCCAACTACCAAGATAAGCTCAAAAACAGAGTAAAAGGATATAGAGAGGCCCCTCAAGCCTAGTCCACATGCGTGGGGTCTCCTGTCATCCCTGGATCCTCTGTAGTAGCCCGGACCTCAGACTGGTCTCCGACCTGCTGCTGCTGTGCTGCTGGGACATCAGTTGGATGAAGGACAGGCTGAACCGCCGGTAGAACACTGGATGTACCCTCATGAACCTGGGCCACCTCTATGACAACTCCCTCAGTGCTAGGGAGTTTCCTCTTCTTCCTCGGCCTGGGAGTCTCCTCCTGCTGTGGCTGAACTGCTGCTGGATCTACAGTTGGCTCCCCGAAGAGTAAGTCAAGTGGCATCTGATCCTCCAAAAGCTTATTCACATCCTCCCTCAACTTCATCACTAACTCCTTGGAGGCCTTCTGCTTCCTCAATTACCTGTGCTCCCTAGCAAGTTTACCAGTGATGTGCTGTGTGCTCCAACTGCCTTAGCCAATGCATTCTGTGTCTCCATCATCTTTTCCTGGTTGGCTAGGATCTTCTTCAGTGTCTCCTCAATAGAAGGAGGGATCTCAACTGTGGAAGGGGTTGACTGTGCCTGAACTACAGTGGCCAAGTTTGAAGACTTGGATGTCGCAGCTGACATCCAGTTGTTCAAACTGGCTAGAGACTGAGCAAGCTGGTGGGCAGTGAACCTGTGGGTCTTCGATGAAGGGACATCCGGGTCTGATGTAGTAGATGGACCAGCAATAGAAGAAGGGCCCTGAGGCAATGTCTCACTGGTAGCAGGGATGGTGGAAGGCTCAGTGGACTGCTCAATAACCGCTAGCTCCTCAGACTGGCCAGGTGCGGTGGAAGTGGATGCCTGAGGCTTTTTGGACCTCTTTGGTTTGTCGGGACCCAACCGACTGTACCATGAGTAGGGGGCCACTTGATCTACCTGCACATCAAACCTTTTCTTCTTCACCTTCAATTCTCTGAAGTATAAGGAAAGATTGTTCGGGAAGGGGTAGTTTGTGTTGGTCTCCTTCCCGACCGTAGAAATCACTCTTGACATGATGTTGCCCACTTTCAGAGGGAAACCAGCCATAATAGAAGCCACTAACACTGCACGAGGAATAGGGACTGTGTGATCATGAGTGGAGGGGTCAAGCCTACTACACACGAAGGTCAACCACCCCTTTGCTTCAAAACTGAACGTGTTTCTCAGAATCTTCTCTCCTGCTTTCAACCAAACTGGGACAGTGCCCGGGGCTGCCAAGTGCTGGGCCAACCACGGGCGAACCTCTTCTTTCATCGCCAGATTTTCTAAGTATTGGGTTTCGTCCTCTTCGTTGAACCCCAAAAATTCGTTCAGAGACTTCCCATCAAACATCACCACTTTGTCCCTCACTTGTGTCACCTTTGAATCTTTCACTACATGATAAACATTACAGTAAAATTCTTTCACCATATGTTCATTTGCGACTATGCAACGTTCCTTGAAGAACCCCCAACCCTCTCTAGTACGGAATTGTGCTTGCACATGTGGGTTTAGAGGAATGAGATCAGAATCAATAAATTGCCTTTCCGGAATCAATTTTCTTTGGGCCACCGCTCTCGAAATCTGTGGAAGGCTATTTCACTGACAAACCTATCAGCCCATGCTTCCGGTTTTCTTGTTCTCTCAACACCACCAACTTGGGGCTCACCCCCCTCGCCGTATCCCACTCTCCCCAGATAATGAAGCTGTGGGGGAGGTGGAGTATTGTGCCTCACTTCTATCTCGGACTCATCAGACGAGTCCAAAACTACATTCACCGGTTTCTTGAGGCTTTTATCAGTTGGTCCCTTGGAGGTAGGTGAAGCTGAGGGAGAGTCATGCAATTGGAGCGAGAGAGACATGTGAGTTGGAGCAGATTCAGAAGTAATATTCCGGGATGGGGCATACTCACTCCCAGAAGAGTGGGAGGCAACTCGATCAGCTTCCCGTATTATCTTGCGGGTCTTTTTTATATTCTCCCGAGTCTGGCGAGTGAGTTTAACAACCCGCTTCCCTTTTCCCCCTCGGGAGGAGCCACCCCTCCCGGGTTGTTGTTCTTTTCCTCCTCGTTGCTTTACCATGATCTGAAAAGAAAATTCTAACATTATTAGTTGAAGCATATGCAGTGAATTGGGTGGTATAGTTGAAAGCATGGGTGAAAAATAGGAATGCAGAATAGAAGGGGTGCGGACCGCGCAAAAGAGCCACGCGGACGCGCTGGGTAGCGCGGACCGCGTTTAAGATGTTCCAGAGACACCACTCTCTGAATCTCATCGATGCGGTCCGCACTGTTTTGGACCGCGGCCGCGCTGAACTAGCGCGGACCGCGCAGAAGTGACGCACGGCCGCGTAGGGCAACCAATGAACTGAGTACGGGGATTTTCATTTAAGTCCAATTTATTTGCTCAAATTATGGGTCCTAGTTGTCCCTACTCAGTTACTAATCAAGAAATTATGCCCATAGTTTCACATAAACACACAAAATCTACCCTAACAGGTAAAACTAAGAGAGAAAGAAGAAAATAAGAAGTTATACTAACAGTAAGCAAAATAAAATAAAATAAACTAAACTATGAATGAGATTAGTGAGGAATGTTACCAGGGGTTGTGAAAGATTTAACTACTTGAAGCAAGTTGTTGTTTTGATGCACAGTGAAAAATTGAGAGCTCAGGTAGAAAATTGGCGAAAAAGTTAAAATGAAGCCTAGGGTCTCTATTTATAGAAAACAGTGTGGGACCCATTACTTACCCACCAGCGCGGTCGCGCAAAAATGGCCGCGGACCGCGCTGGATTCCCAGCACTCTTAGTTGCCCGAACAACCCACACGGACCGCACTGTTTTGATGCGCGGCCGCGTGGGATACTTTATAGAGTATGCATTTTGGGCTTCTCACGCGCGGACCGCACAAAAATGCCATGCGGACCGCGCAGAAAACTTTAGAGACTCAGCTTCCATTTCACCAGCCTGCGCGGACCGCACTATTTTGGTGCGCGGCCGCGCAGGCAAACTTCAGAGACCTTAAGATTTTTGCTACTTTTGCCCTGCACTGGTCCAACATCAACCCTGCAACATCTCACAAACCATGAGTTGAAAAATCCTAATCTACAACGGAAAAATAAGAAGAAAGAAAAAGACATGGGTTGCCTCCCAAGAAGCGCCTGATTTAACGTCGCGGCACGACGCATTTTACCACAATATCACTTCAAATGATGGAGTGCTACCACGTGGCTGTCATCAATTTTCCCCAAGTAATGCTTCACACGATGCCCATTGACGCGGAAGACTTCACCATTTTTGTTCTTGAGATCAATAGCACCAAATGGGGTCACCCCAACAACTTCAAATGGACCACTCCACCTAGACTTGAGCTTTCCCGGGAATAACCTCAACCGGGAGTTGAATAGAAGAACCATGTCACCCACCTTAAATTCTTTACCCCGAGCATACTTGTCATGGAGGTACTTCATCTTGTCCTTGTAAAAAGACGAGCTGGAGTAAGCATGAAATCTAAATTCATCAAGCTCATTCAGTTGCTCCACTCGGAGATTTGCTGCAACATCCCATTCCAAGTTCAATTTCCTCAAAGCCCACATAGCCTTGTGTTCAAGTTCCACTGGAAGATGGCAAGCTTTACCAAACACCAACTGATACGGATACATACCAATTGGAGTCTTGTAAGCCGTCCGATAAGCCCAAAGAGCATCATCCAATTTCTTTGACCAATCAGTCCTATTAGCATTCACCGTTTTGGACAGAATACTCTTTATCTCCCGATTTGAGACTTCCACTTGTCCACTAGCTTGTGGATGATAGGGGGTGGTCACTTTGTGATTAACTCCATGCTTAGCAAGCAATGAATCAAAAGCCTTGTTGCAAAAATGGGACCCCCCATCACTAATAGTGGCCCGAGGAGTACCAAATCTCGTAAAGATACTCTTTTTCAAAAATGCTACAACACTTCGGGCTTCATTGTTGGGAAGAGCCACGGCTTCCACCCATTTTGAAACATAGTCCACCGCCACGAGAATGTAAGTATTACCACAGGAGCTCACGAACGGACCCATGAAATCGATGCCCCAAACATCAAAAATATCCACCTCAAGAATTGTATTGAGGGACATCTCATCCTTCTTGGAAATACCGCCGGCTCTTTGACATGCATCACAACTCTTCACCAATTCACTAGCATCCTTGAATAACATGGGCCAATAGAAGCCACAACTCAAAACTTTTGAGGCTGTCCTCAACCCCTCCCCCGTGATGACCACCATAGGGAGAAGAGTGACAAGCCTCCAATATGCTTATTTGTTCACTTTCCGGTACACATCTCCTTATCACTCCATCCGTGCAAATTCTAAACAAATACGGATCATCCCAATAAAAATCCAAACTATCCCGCTTGAGTTTCTTCTTTTGGTTGGAAGAGAGCTCACACGGGATGTTACCAGTCACAATGAAGTTGGCGATGTCCGCGAACCATGGCATTTCACACATAGAAACGGAAAGAAGCTGCTCGTCAGGGAACCTATCATTAATCTCAATACCATCACTTGGTCTCCCATCTTCCTCTAATCGGGACAAATGGTCGGCAACTTGATTCTCGCTTCCCTTTCTATCCACAATCTCTAAATCAAATTCCTGAAGGAGTAGCACCCATCTCATCAATCTTGCTTTCGAATCCTTCTTAGTCATCAAATACTCAAGGGCTGCATGGTCCGTGTGTATGATCACCTTTGCCCCCATAAGGTAAGGTCTAAATTTCTCCATCGCGAACACAATAGCCAACAGCTCCTTTTCTGTCACTGTGTAGTTTCTCTGGGCCTCATTCATAGTCTTGCTAGCATAATACACAGGATGGAACATTTTGTTAATTCTTTGGCCTAGCACCACCCCAACCGCTACATCACTCGAATCGCACATAAGTTCAAAAGGCAAATCCCAATTAGGTGCAGTGATTATAGGGGTTGTTGTCAACTTGTGTTTCAGTAGCTCAAAAGACTCCATGCACTTCTCATCAAAGATAAACTTGACATCCTTCTCTAACAACCTGCAAAGCGGGTTCATAATTTTTGAAAAATCTTTAATGAATCGCCGGTAGAACCCGGCATGACCTAGAAAACTCCTCACCCCTTTGACAGAAGTAGGGGGAGGGAGTCTTGAGATAACCTCTATTTTTGCCTTATCAACTTCAATTCCTTGCCTTGAGATTTTGTGGCCCAATACAATTCCCTCTTGCACCATAAAGTGGCATTTCTCCCAGTTGAGCACAAGGTTGGTTTCTTCACATCTTGCCAAAACCCTATCCAAGTTCACCAAACATTCTTCAAATGAATCTCCCTCCACGCTGAAGTCGTCCATGAATACCTCCAAGATATCCTCCACCATGTCAGTGAAAATTGCCATCATACATCTTTGGAAGGTCGTTGGGGCATTACATAGTCCGAATGGCATTCTCGAGAAAGCGAACGTGCCATAAGGACATGTAAAGGTTGTCTTCTCATGATCCTCCGGGGCAATGAGAATTTGATTATACCCCGAGTAGCCATCTAGAAAACAATAAAAGGCCCGGCCCGCAAGACGATCAAGCATTTGGTCCAAGAATGGTAGTGGGAAATGATCTTTTCTTGTCACCTTATTCAGCTTTCTATAGTCCATACACACTCTCCAACCCGTAACTGTCCGAGTAGGAATACTACTGTCATTCCACCCTTCTTTGGCACACATTGGACCGGAGAGGTCCATGAACTGTCCGAGATCGGGTAAACCACACCGGCGTCAAGCCACTTGATAACCTCTTTCTTTACCACTTCTTGCATCACCTCGTTGAGTCTCCTTTGATGTTCAAGAGATGGCCGTGCATCCTCCTCCAAGATGATTTTATGCATGCAAAATGCGGGGCTTATTCCCCTGATGTCCGCCAAAGTCCATCCTATTGCCCTTTTTCGCTTTTGGAGCACCTCCACAGTGGCCTCAACCTGCAAGTTAGTAAGGCAAGAAGAAAGAATAACTGGAAGAGTAGAATTAGAGCCCTAGAATTCATACCTGAGGTGTGGAGGAAGTGGTTCCAACTCCAACACCGGTGGCTCCTCAATTGATGGCTTGGTTGGCGGAGTTTTGCGATTTTCAAGATCCAAAGATAGTTTCCTAGGCTCATATGAATATGAACCCATTCCATGCAATGCATTCACGCACTCCACTCTACCGGCATCATCATTGGCATCCATGTTAAGAAGCACGGCTTCAAGAGGATCTTCAACATTAATCAAAGCACTTGTGTCATCCACTATCACCGCCGTGACAATGTCCACTAATGAACACACCTCTGTACTATTGGGTTGCCTTATTGACTTGCAC
Organism: Nicotiana attenuata; assembly: GCF_001879085.1. Taxonomy (NCBI): domain Eukaryota; kingdom Viridiplantae; phylum Streptophyta; class Magnoliopsida; order Solanales; family Solanaceae; genus Nicotiana; species Nicotiana attenuata. Next base: position 228 of record NW_017671704.1, on the reverse strand, counting down.
ACATGAAATACCACCTTCTCATCACCCACACGGAATGTTAACTCCCCTGCTTCCACATCAACCAATGCCTTCCGCGTAGCTAGGAAAGGTCTTCCAAGAATGATAGGCACTTCGAAATCCACTTCGCAATCCAATATGACAAAGTCGGCCTGCAATATGAATTTGTCCACCCGGAAAAGCACATCATCGATTATACCTAGAGGCCTCTTCATCGACCGGTCCGCCATT